>NW_026693231.1:0-8168 GCF_021218885.2 Marmota monax | reverse complement strand
TTCACATGTTTAGGCATTTGGATTATTAATATAACATTAATAATATAATATATTAATGAATATATTATATTTACATGCAATATTGGGCTAAAGTTTTCATGTGATACATTTATCTGGTTCATTGTCAAGGTCAACACTGGGCCCTTAGTGTGAGCTAAGGGACTTGTTTACCACCTTTTGAAGAGTTTGCATAGAACTAGGGCTTCATATGTTTGGTTGAAAGGGTCAGTGAGACCAGGTGATATCCACCTGGGGCTCAGGTATGTAGTGGTATGCTTCGTATGTCTTTGAGGCTTTGTTCATTTTTCTTTATTGTTTTACCCTGGATAATGTCAGACTAGATCATTTTCATTCCCATTCCTTTACATGTCTTCTAATATGTTTTCAAACTGGACATTTGCAACAATGACTGTGACAAATCTGGAGGGGGGACACTGCCCACAGATGTTTGGTGCCACCACTGTGCTGCTATTCTCAATGCTGCTGCCATTTCTTTCTCCAGTGACTTGCCCAGGGTTCCTGTGACATCTGTACTCTCAGCTGTGTATGGCCACAGCCACTTCTGCTAAGGATTGCCAGAGATCTCCTTAAATGCTCTAACCCTTTGGCAAGTGACATTATATCATGTTGTGGCATGCCTTTAACCCTGGAAGTTCACAGCGGTACGTTAATCCTCACTTTGTATACAAGGTCTTCTGGTTAGAAAATGCCAGAAATTAATTTATTTTCCAGGTGCATGCATTGTCCTATGTGTTGTACATGCTCATGTATTTTTAGGTCTTCAGAAATACAATATTCTGTTCAAAACCTCCTATAAACACTTATTTAATAGGTCTTCCTTTTATGTGTTTTGTCCTGCCCCTCACTTGTCCAGGTGGTGGGTCTGCCTTCCCAGGCATTTGCTATATTAAACAACTGTCACTAGTAAGTTGTATATCAGGGCAAATAATAAGAAGTCCATAAAATAAGGCTTCTGCATGAAGTGGCCAGACAGGAGGAGTAGCGATACTTCTCTGGGATGAGGCTTGTGGAGGAATTCAAAACCCATAGTGTCCCTCTTGTGGTTGCCAGTCTACTGGTTTTCACAGATGTCATAGCTGTGAGACTGATGGTTTTCATGGCAATCATAGGTCTAAGGAAATAGGGATGGGGACAGCACAAGTGACAAGACCGCAAAACTTGCTCTTCTTACTTTGATTCAGTTGCTTCTCTTAACAAGCATAGTTACATTCCCCCAAGCTTTTGGTTAGTTTCTGTAGTTGTGAAAAAGTTGCTTTTGACAATTTCTTGGCAGTGTTAGCAATTCTTTTCTGGAGAAGTAGATTTTCAAAGCTCATTACCCCACCATCATAGAGATACTGTTCTCCAGTGGTTTTCTAATGCCTACATGGAATTAAAATACTCATGACAGATATTAAAGCCATATTCTTCAGGGTAACGTTCAAATCTCAGTCCAATCTGGGTCCGGACTCAATTTTGAGCTTCACATATTTGAAAATCCCCAACTGAATGTTCTGCTTCCTATCCTAGAGATCCAATTACAAAATAGGGACTCTGTAGCTAACCAGGACAAAACAGTACCATAAGGGACAATGACTTGTACAGCAATAAAATAAATGCCAATCAAGCATGCATTGCATATGTGGGGAAAAGCTTCCTCTAATCCTCCAGCTTAGACATTCGGAGTATCTATCAGGAGGACAATGTTGAGAAGGACTTTCCGACTCATCTGAACTCAGAGGAAGAGAAATGCCATCAGTACCTTCTAACATTGCCAGGTCCATGGAACATTTGTTCTCCCTGACTCAAACATCTGAACATTTGGAGAGAGAAGGGTTTGAGTAGGTCTCTTTCCCAGTCAGTGGAGAATATCAGAGAATATCAGAGAATGGCAATGACATTGTTTACAGAGTTTATCGAGATATGTGCAACAAAGAAAAGTTTATATGTACAATAAATGACACACATGTATTTTAAGTCATACTCATGCTTCAGGGGCCAAGTGTACATTCAGATGATGATGATAGTGATGGTAATGATGATGGTAAAAATCTTCCTATTTCCTGTTTATGAATTTTATATCTTCAGAAATTGCCAACAGAATGAGTAATGTGTTCATTTTGAAATCATAAGGAACTGGATTTGAATTCCCGCCCATCACTTGTTTGTATTCAATCTTGCTTTGCATTTCCTATCTTGCAGGACTATTTTAGTCAGCTTTACATCACTATGATGAAATATCTGTTATAGTCAACTTATAAGAAGGAAAAGTTTATTTTGGCTTAAGGTTTTCAGTCCATAGTCTCTTGGCCCCTTCTCCTTGGGCTTGTGTTGAGGCAACGTAAGTGGTAGAGAGTGTGGATAAGGAAGCTACTCAACTCATAGTGCCTAGGAAGCAAAGAGTGAGAGGAAAGAAAAGACTGCCCAGTAGGCCCCATCTTTTAAAAGTTCTACTACCCCCAATAGCACCAGAGGCTGGTGACCAAGCCATATATATATTTAAGATCCAAAATATAGCAAGCACTGTTACAAGATTTTAAAATTAGTTAGGCAAAATATGTAGCATAATGTCTACCAGGTACTGCCCATGGTATGGCATATACCTTGGAGCCTGATGGGACGGATACTTTGCTTTGCAATTTTATATACTCATAAGCTGCCTAATGTTTGTAACTTCAACATCATTTGAGAGCTCCTTTGAGAGACAGGAAACTGTGATAGAGAAGGATTTTTTTATGAATAAGAAAAAGTGGACTAAATGTAAACAAGACAAAGAAAAAAATAGTTACAATAGACTTTCAACCAGCTTTAATTATACATGTTTGTATGATGTGCTATGCTTGTCTTAGATATATACCTTCAACCATAAAATCTTACATATAGACAATAAGAGTGAAATTTATAGTATTTGACAACCTCCAACAAACCAGTGGAGAGAATCAGCCATTCAGAATGCTTACTAGATGTGATTTGGAGTGAAGCCTTTGAGGTTTCTACTATGCTGAATATTACATATTTTATTGCTGGATTTCCAGATAGTCCAGTAGTTTTCCAGGTGATGGTGAGGTAGCTCTGGATTTGTGACACCAAGAGATGGGGTTCAGAGTGGTAGCCATTTGTCATTTGGTTTAGAAGTACATTTGATCCTCCTATCTCTGGGTTTTGCTTCCATGCATTCAAAAAAGTTGTAGAAGGAAAATATTTGGGAAAAAATGCATCTGTACTGGACTTGTACAAACTGGTTTTTCTTGTCATTATTCCCTAGATAATGTGTGTAACAACAATTGATACAACATTCACATTGTATTATGTGTTATAAGGAAGCTCATAACATGATGAGTTATTTTATATAGGAGGATTGCATAGGTGATGTTGAGGGCCACAGCCGAGTCAGGATAACGAATGGCATTTTTGCCAGAAGTAGTGGTTGACAGGTGACACCAGCGAGCCTTTAAGATGATGACTTTTGAGTTCTCATCGAGTTCCCATTGAGTTCCGGTTGAGCTCTCACGGGGATTCCTGAAGAGTTCGAGTTGGTTGGGGAAGTGCCGGAGGAGGGATTTTCCGGTTGGTGGTTCCTGGAGGAGGCACGTGGCGTTCCGGAGAGTTCCTGGGGAGCGTGTGTGAAGTGTGCTGGTGGAGTTCAGAAATAAAGTTTGTTCCTCTTGAGTGGCTTGTGATTAGTGCCCAGCCAGACTGCGACAAGGTTACATCCTTATACTATGCCATTTTATATAAGGCACTTTATCACCCCTCAATTTGAGGATCTGTGGAGGGTTCTGGATCAAATCCCCTTAAACATTGCAGGACATCTGCATTTTTTAATGTGTTAACAAATCTTATGACCAGTTAGAAGTTGAGGGTAAACCTTTGTGTAATTAAATACACCTGAGGAAGTCACCAAAGAAATACTAAATGAGACAGGGTCCTTGTCCCCAACAAATTTACTTGAACAATTTCAGAATATAGCCTGCTTATGTGAAATTTTTTAAAAAAATTAAAGATAATATGGAATGGTATGACCAGAGGTACCCCCAGAAGAAAAGTATTCCCTAAAGGTCTTTTGATTCAATTAAATTCACAAGGAAATTGTCAAAATAAACCCTGCTATCATGAATAGCTATGTTGCACTAAAATTTTCAAATAAAGAAATAAAATTCACATTTCTCTAATATAAATATATAAAACACTATCCTAGGATTTAAATACTAGCTGTTTCTTGTATGATCACTTAAATAAAAGCAAAAAAATATGTAGTGAAATTATCAACTATGACAAAAGTACAAATTAAGCAGCAGTTGCCTGGACAGGAGGCAGGTCGGTGGTTCACAGCCTTGATTTGCTGTATGGTGTTTACAGCTGGAGTGATGCAGCTGAGATTAGGTAATTGTTCAAGGTGTCATAAGCCAATGACAAGAGTGCAATGCCATCAGTGTCAGGAGAAAGATGGTAGAACATGGAAAACATTCTCATGAGACAGAAGAAATTCTCAGGTAGAAATGATTGAAAGAACCAATGTCAAGAAGGCAATGAAAATTGCGATTCAGGTAGGGCTAATGATGCTGAAGATGCTTCAGGAGCCATAGAATTCGGACTGTAGAGCACAACTGCAGGTTAGTAAACTGCTTAAATAATAGAGTGTGCATATCATTTGCTAAGACCAGAAAGAATTTGTCAGGATGGATGATGGATGATGTGACTATTTCAAAGATTATGTTTATTTTTCTTTTCATTAAAAATTTCTGTGCTGAAAGTGCAGAGGACTTGGAGTAATTATTTAGCGTATTGAAGCTCTAGTTTCCTTAGCAAAAACCTGAGATAATCTTATCTAGTGGGCTTTCTGTGGGGGGTGAGGGTTAAGCGGAGATTTGAAGATGGGGGGAAAGAGCTGTGCGTTCCACCAGGGGTCAGCAAGACAGTGTTCCAGGGAGAAGGGGCATTAGATACCAACACGGGACAATGGTGAGATGACAGACACAGCCAAAGTGTCTGGAGTCGACTGAATAGGGGGCTGAAGGGTGGAGCAGCCATGAAATCCAATCCATCATGGGCCAAACCAATGGGGTTCAATTGCATCTTAAGCTCACTGGGAGTATACTGAAGGGTGTTGAGGAGGTGTGGAGTGTCCTGACTTAAGTTTAATGGAACATATAGAAATTTGGTAATAGTTGGACATTGTGAATATAATTGTTGACATTGACTTCTACTCTTAAAAGAGTTAGAATGGCAAACTGTATGTTCTTTATGTTCAAACCAATTTTAAAAACATGTAAAAGAACGTGCTTTCAGTTGAAACGTGGGAACAATCTTGAGATGAAAAGAGGAAGTGCCAGTGGTCCAATTAAGATGGATAAAGATCCTCCTTATATTCTCACAAACACCAAAATAAATTAAGAATAGTATCCACATGTGGAAACTGAGATTCATAGATTAAACATCCTAAAGTTGAGCTGGAAGAGAAACTTATCCTCTTACCACAGAATCAAGAAATGCACTTGTTCTAACGTCATGGACCTCTTAAACTATTACTCATTTTGATGTTTAAATAAGCTTTGCTTTTCATTCTGAGGTCTCAGATATAAATTGCCTTCTTTTTCAACTGAGCAAGAAAATTCTTATCAATAGAAATATTAGCAATTCTTTTATTTTAACTGTGGTATTATACCATATATAGCAACAATTACAGTACATGCATTGAAATAGTCATTTTGTCTGAAATTTCAGGCAGAAAGGACAATTAAAACATTTTTCCATTTAAGTAGTTGTTCTTCCATTCTTTATCACATCACCTATTAAAGGAATGGATTTTGATTTTTGAGATTAATGAAACCCTACTGAGCATGAATTTTAAGAGGGGTTTTAAGAAAAATCTGTAAATTTTTTAAAAATGGTCTGTATTGTGGAATTCACGTCAGCCTCATTATTCTTTTTGCAAACTCTTACAGGAATTAAAAAAGAAATCGTTGATATTTAAAGTTTCATAATAGATTTGCAAGGATAGTACAATCAGAAGAAAAGTATATTGGAATTTAAGTAGCTCTGACATTTCTCTAATCACACCGGGCAATTGAACATATTTGTCCAGAGAGAATGAATTCCAGTGACTACAATTTAGGCATTTTGATATGCTAAAAGAAGCCCACTAACTCCCTGATCAGTTAAAATGGAACTGCCTTGAATTTGCAATAATAATTTCAATAATTGGACCATGAAGATAGAAGCAGAGTAATATGGAGCTAGAATAACTTTGATATGAGTTTCATGGTGCAAAAATAGATTTGATATTAATCTCTGGATGCCTAGAAGTAGTTTTAGCATTTGCGTTGATCAGAATAACGATCAATCTCATGAAATGATTTTATTTAACATGCAAAAATACCTCTGTAACTTAATTCAGGAAGGTTACTTTCAACAGCATCTATCTGTTCAGGGTTGCCTATGTGTGTTTGTCTCATAAACATTTATTAGGACTCTAAATGTAGCATACATTGGATTTCAGAATAGACTTAGAAAAATGAACATGTTGACATTTTAGCAAAAAAGACCTGGGAAGTCCTGAAATCTTGATTATATGCCTTACTTATTCTCTGACCTAACAAAAGTCCTGAATTTTTACCGATTTTCAGTTTCTTTAAAGTAGTACACAACTTATCCCCATTGGTTATTAAGAGAATTAAGGAGGATATTTCACACAATGCTCTCAGCAGAGATCCCTGTGTCATAACATGTGTACCCATTAAATACATAATATACACTTCACCTTCATCATACATTACTAATGTATCCAACTAGTATTTTTTTCTTTTTATTGCTTCTTTTTCATTATACATGACATTAGGATTAGTTTTGACATAATTATAAAATCATGGAATATTATTTTCTCTAATTCAGTCTCCAGAGCATTTCCTTTCTCTCTCCTCCTCCCTTGCCCTGTTCCTTTCCTCTACTAATCTGATCCGTCTGCTATTTACTTACAGCTGTGTGTTTGCTTGCTTAGTGTCTTGAGTGTATACACGATGGTGAGACTCACTGTGGTATATTCACATATATACATAGGAGAGTTAGGTCAAACTCATTCCTCTGTTCCTCCCTTGTTCTGTCTCTCCACTCGTCCCCTGAATCTTCTTCATCCACTTCACTGATCCTTCCTTCTTCTACTTTGATAGAATACCCTCCCATTTCTTTTATTTCCTTTGTTCTCACCTTCTTTTTCCTTATTTTTTTCCCCTAGCTTCTGCATATCAGAGAAAACATTTGATCTTTGACTTTTTGGGGGGTCAGCTTATTTTACTTAGAATGATACTCTCCAGGTCCAAACATTTACCAGCAAATGTCATAATTTCATTTTTCTTTATGGCTGAGTGATACTCCATTGTGTATACATATCGCATTTTCCTTAGCCATTCCTCTGTTGGCGGTCTCCTAGGTTGGTTCTATAGCTTGGTTATTGTGAATTTTGCTACTATAAACATTGATGTGACTATATTCCTATAGTATGCTGATTTTAGGACTTCTGAATATATACTGAGGAGTGATTAGGTGGGTAATATAGATGTCCCATTCCTATTTTTTGAGGAATTCTCCATATTTCTTTACAGAGTGGTTGCACTAATTTGAAGTACCACTAACAATATACAGTATACATTTTCCCCCCATATCCTCATCAACACTTATTATTATTTGTATAATTGATGATTGCCTTTCTGAGTAGAGTGAGATGAAATCTCAATAAGGTTTTGATTTTTATTTCCCTAATTGTTACAAACTTTGAGCTATTATATATATATATATATATATATATATATATATATATATATATATATATATATTTGTTGGTAATTTGCATTTCTTCTTTTGAAAATTGTCTGTTTAGTTTGGTTAAATTGTTTATTTTTAAATTTTTGATGGTAAGTTCTTTGAGTTCTTTACATATTCTTTTCCAATTGATCTTTCTTAAACATTTGAAATAGATTAAACACCAAACAAGGAATCATTCCAAATTTCACAGAATTTACATTCTAGGATAGTAGACAATGAGCTAGTCAACTGATAAATAATAATAGTAAATATTTGTGTGGTATTTTCTGCATTTTAGGGACTAATCTAGATATTTAATGTGTACTACTAACTCATCCAGCCTTCATTACAATCCTGTTACATTATTCCAT
>NW_026693230.1:0-6901 GCF_021218885.2 Marmota monax | reverse complement strand
TGTGTTACTATAAACAGGGTATGCATGCATCACTGTAGTATGATAATTTTAATGCTTTAGGATAAACAATGAGGAGTCGTATGGCTGGGTCATATGGTGGTTCCATGCTTAGTCCTTTGTGGATCATTCATGCTGATTTCCATAGTGGTTGTACAATCCCACCAACAGTGTTCCTTTTTTTCCTCCACATCCTCTCCAGAAGATGTTTTTATTTTTGATGACTGGCATTCTCACTGTGGTCAATGAAATTTCAGGGCAGATTCTCTAATTACTAATAAACACCTTTTCATATATTTGTTGGCCATTTGTATTTCTTCTTTTGATAAGTGTCAATTTAAATGACTTGCCCATTTGTTAATTAGGGTATTTGGGTTTTATGGTGTTAAGTTTGAGTTCCTTATATATCCTAATTATCAATCCTCTGTCAGAAGAGTAGCTAGAAAAATTTTTCTCCCATTTTTAGGTTCTCTCTTCACATTCTTAATTGTCTCCTTTGTTTCTGTGCAGAAGCTTTTTAATTTGATGTCATCCAATTTATTAGTTTTTGACATTATTTCCTGAGCTTTAGGGGTCCTATTGAGAATGTTGCTGCCTGTGCCTATATGTTGCAGGGTTGACTCTATGTTTCCCTTTAGGAGTTGCATAGTTCTAGTTTAATTCCAAGATCTTTTATTTTGAGTGGATTTTTATGCAGGATGAGAGATAAGGGGCTAGTCTCATTCTTCCACAGATGATAGCCAGTTGTCCCAACACCAGTTGTAAAAAAGGCTATCTTTTCTCCAATGTATGTTTTTAGCACCTTTATCAAGTATCAGATAACTATAAATGTGTGGGTTTGTCTTTGTGTCTTCTATTCTGTACCATTGGTCTATGCATCTATACTTCTGCCAGTACCTGAGATTTTTGTTACTAGAGCTCTGTAGTTTAGTTTGAAATCAGATATTATACTGCCTCCAGCATTGCTTATTTGACATAAGATTGCTTTAGCTATTCTGGGTCTAACACTGGCTATTTTTGAGTAGGAGGTGAAATCCATAGGGGGAAAATACATAAGATATTACAATTGCAAATAACATAGTATCATTTGGTATCAAATACAAGTGGAAGTGTATACAGTAGTTGTTTTTTTCTTGTCTGTGGCAGATATGTTCTAAGATCCTCAGTGCATACCTGTAGCTGCAGATAGTACCAAGTTCTGTATACACTATGCTTTTTTTCCCTATCCATACACACTCATGATAAAGTTTCATTTATAAATTTTGGCACACTGAGAGAATAACAACAATAATAAAACAATTAGTATAAATATCCTGTAATAAAAGTTATGTGATTATGAACTCTTGTTTTCTTAAAATGTTGTATTGCAGTCACCCATCTTGTGATGCTGTGAAGATGATACAGTGCCTCAGTGATGAGCTGAAGTGAGATGAATTATGTAGGCACAATGACACAGCATGAGGGTACCATTTCAGGGTTACGTAAACACGGCCCTGAAATACTGCAACAGTCAATCTGATAACTAAGATAACTACTAACAGGCATAGGGTATATACAGTTGAGATACTCTGGACAAAGGAATGATTCATGTCCTTGGCAGAAGGAATTCAGAAACCTCATCATGCTCCTTGGAACAGCATCTAAAACTTTTGATCTACTCAGATGATAACTGATCACTGGTAACTGAAATCATGGAGAGTGAAACTGAATTAAGAGGGGACTACTCTAATTGAGTGTATATCCCAGACAACTTAACTATGTTGTTAAAATTGTAACTGATCTTGTAAATTTTAATCTGTTATTTAAATTGCAGCAATATAAGATTGTAATTTGCCTTCCACCTGATCCTTACTTTTGATATTTCTTCCCATCAGAAATGATTTCTCTCAAGAAGGTAAGGTTTATAACTTGGCTCTTCCTTCTGCATTCATCCATGTTTCTGTACAATAAAATGATCTTCCAAATGAGCTGGCTGCCTGTTTTCTCATTTTATTTTTATGGGGTAAAACTCTAATTGTCAGGATGTCAATAATGCCTACTCTTAAATCTAAAGTGCTAACAGTTATTGATCTGGAAACCTTAACTAGTAGTCATTCGTTTATTCATTTTCTGAGCATATGCAAATGTACCAAGCAATAAATTTCTTGCTCTCAAATATTCCAATTCTATGGTTTTCCAACTGACTTTTTACCCAAACTTTCGAGCTGCTCAGAATTTACCATGATAATAAAAATTTTGAATGATGCTTTTATATTCAATCAGAGTAAATAAAGAAGGCAATATGATTTTAGAGAGGATCAACTCAGGGAGATTGTGATTTGCTAGTAACTGAACAACTGCTTAACAAAGAGCTTAAACATGAACTCAGATCTCATCAGGAGAATTGGCTTAATTGCCTGAGTCTATATTAAATAATGGGGTTGATCAAAATTATTTTAAAGATCTTGTTCTATTACAACACCTGAGTAATGATGGATAAGTGACAATATAAAACCTTAGTGGCATGTTCTGTTCACATCTATAATGAGAGCTGAGCATAGCATGGTGATGCTGACCTTGGCCAGGCTCACTCATGTCTGGGCATCAGCTGTCCATCAACTGGTCTAGGCTACTTTTCCAAGAGGGCATTAAGGGGACCCAGCTCTGTCCTTTATTTTTGTCTCTCATTGTTAAGCAGATTAGTCTCCACATTTTATTAGGGTGAAGAGAGAGATAAAAGAGAAAGAGCAAGCCATGTTTCTCAAGTGCTTTTCCACCATGTTCTTGAGCAGTGATTGTTAACATCCATCAAATAAAGTCACATGGCTGTCCCTAGATTTGAAGTACAAGAGAGCGATAAGGTTGCTTAACAAAAGTGTGATTACAAAGGGGGTTGGACAGGGGCCATTTATCCACCTTCCTTAGATATCTTTAAGTGTTGGGATTAGACTAATATTTAATTGAATAACACATTTTTCTACTTTCACTTTTTCCTGTTACCTACCACAAGCAATGGGGGAAAAAAAGTACTACAATTTTAGACTATTCTCAAATTCTATGTTTTTATCATTTAGTTGTGTAGCATTTTTCTCAAATTATGCACATGAAAGCAATATTTTCCTAGGAAGTCCACTGTTTTTAATGTTGTTGTCCAATACTAGTGCAATTGTTGATGATTTATACAATGATTGTATCATTTGGTAGCTGGAATTCCAATTGTTTTTAAATGTTCTCTCTTAATTATGTCACTGCTTGTTTTATTAACATACTTAAAAGAGAAGGAATGAAAAGGAAATGGGACTTAGGGAACATAAAAATGGACTTAATTGAGGATAAAAATCAATGGGGAAGGGAACTGAATGATATAAAATGGACTTTTATCTCTTTGTATTGTAATTCCTACAGATATTACCAGTAAAAGCTCCTGAAGCACGTAGCATGTAACAGCAAGCTTCCCTTTGCATCAGCTTGACCAACTAGGTAACCTATTACATAATAGACTTGATTGCATTAGTTATGCAAAGAGATACAAATACAGTGTTCTCTACTTGGAATGATCTCCTCCTTTAGTCGCCCTTTATGATCCATATCAATTGTCTCATCTGGCATTTCACAAAGCTCATTCTATTAAGCAATAACTCTGCCTCTTTTTAAATATATTTGGAATAAGCTGCAAATTATATCTACCACTTGGAATTTCACAACAACCTTTACCAAAATAAAAATTCTAAAACTCCTTATAATAAAGAATCCAAGTTAGTTTTGTTTAACCCAGCTTCATAATTTTAAAAGTCTATCTGATATGCATGCATTTTGCAAAGAATAACTATTGCCATGTCATAAGAGAGTATTTTTCCATGGAATGCAGTGTGGAAAATGTTACCCTCTAAAAATCAGAGTTTTTATTCACTTAACCAAAAATGTTCAGGGAAGTAAAATTATTAAAATACAGCTTTTACTTAGGGTTTTTGCATGCTATAGATCTTTTTCTGCTGTAAATTAGTGGGAACAGCAAAAATTCTATAGGTCAGGCAAGATTCTATCAGTGAGTAAGATACCCTTTGTCTGAATTTGTATTTGATCTCAGAATATTCAATAACAGCAGAGCTTCCTACCAGGCTAAGACTATATGCTGTTGAATTCCTTTGATTGCTTTGGATTGCTAGAAAAAAAATCTAAAATTACATTGTAAGAATTCTTTACATAGGTGCAACTGTAGAGAACAATTGATAATATCTACTTTATTGTGGATAAGGTAGTCAAAAAATATGCTTTATGTAATCTGACATGACTCATGTTCATGTCCTCTTTCATTTGGGACATGCATCTGTCAAATTTTAGACCCATTTGGTTTTCCGTTTATTTGTTTTTAAATTAATGAATAATAATTGTACATATTTGTGGGGTTCAACATATATTCAGATATCCATGTATATTTTTTTTCCTATGTATATTTTTAATGATCAAATTAGGGTGGTCAGCATAAACATCACTTCAAACATTTATCATTTCTTTGTGGTGAGAACATTTGAAATCTCCTTTCCTAGTTATTTGGAAATGTATTCTACCTCATTATTCACTGAGTCCTTCACCCTACCTTGCAATAGAACACTAAGCTTATTAACTGGGCTGCTTTCTTTGGAGCCCTGAGCTGACACCTAGGAAGGCTGACTGTCCTGCACCCAGCATGCTGGGAGGAAGCCCACCCTACATGGAGAGGTTATGTGAGTTCTTCCAGCTGACGACCCCAGTAGACCTCCAGATGACAGGCGGTATCTACTTCCAGATGTGTGAGAAAAGTTGCCTCCAGAGAATTGTAGCCCCAGCTTTTGAGTCATCCCAAGCAACCTAGTGTACTTAGATAAAGCTTCTGAAACTATGGGACAGAAAGAAACCACCCACCCATGTTGTATTGCCTCAATTCCTGACCTACAGGAGTTGTAAGCATAATAAAATGATTAGCTCATATGACTAGGTAATGATACTTTATTAGCCAGCAACAGTAACCAGGAAAGTGACCACATAAGCTTCAGTTTTTGACACTTTTAGTGATATTACTAGTCAATATTTTACTGAGCACCTGTCAGAGGCCATATAATTGATGTGTACTTTACTCATCTAATTCCAACACAAATCCTAGGAGTTGAATGCTATTCTCTCCTTCTAACAATGAAGACATAAAGGTTAAGAGAAATAAAATAGCTTTGTTCAGTGCCCCTATTTGCAGTACAAGCTCTACATGTCCAGGTGATGTCAACTAGAGTGTTATGAAGAGAAATGGGGATGGAAATAGAGAAATTATGTCAGTTGATTTTTTTTTTATTTTTTTGGTGAGAGGATTACCAGAGATTCAAACTAGGGGCACTTAACCACTGAGGTACATCCTCACATCCTCCCCCTCCCCCTTATTTTTTCACTTTATTTTGAGACAGAGTCTCACTAAATTGCTTATTAACCTTGCTAAATTGCTGATGCTGTCCTTGAACTTGTGATCCTCCTGCTTCAGCCTCCTGAATTGCTGAAATTACAGGTGTGCACCACCGTGCCTAGCCAGAGTTGGCCTTATGAACTTCAAATGCCTTTCAGTTGTTCAAATGATTCAAGGTCCACCCAAAATATTGAAGTCAGAAACATCACCACTGGAATTCTGATCTCCCTGTTTTGCTAAGATCATTTTGATTCCTCTTTCTGGTAGATTTATTCTTTTTCTAGTATTCAGAGCCATTGCTTTTAATTTAATTCCAAGAAACACCCTGGCATGTCAATCTATAATACATTACAGATCTGCATCATTTCTGAATTCTTTGACTGCATCATGGCTGACCCGTCCATATTTTCCAATGATTCTAACATGGATTTCTGCACTTTTGTTTCTTGGCGAAACTATGCACATACCATTTTTCTGTTATTAGTATTGAAATAGTAACAATAATTAAATCATATAGCAGATACTTCATGTCCTGCTCAGATCTCCTTGGATTCCTTTAGCCAGATGTATAAGCCTACCTCCCGGCTTCTATTTCTCAATCTTCAGTTGTTTTTCCCTTAGGCAATAGAATTGCCTCATCTACTTGGAGAACTTTAAGTACCTGTGGTGTTATTTACACTCCAAAATTTCCAAAAGTCTCAAGCTATGTCTGAAACATCAAGCACTTTTTCTCCAGTTCCTCACTGAGTCCCTCAGTCCCCGACTGCTTTTTCCAGAGAGGTTTTTCTTGTTTTTGTTTTGGTACCAGGGATTGAATCCAGGGGCCCTAAACCACTGAGCCACATCCCCAGCCCCTTTTGTATTTTATTTTTAGATAAGGTCTCCCTAAGTTGCTTAGGGTTTCACTAAGTTGCTGAGTTTGTCTATGAACTCGTGATCCTCCTGCCTAACCCTTCTGAGCCACTAGAATTACAAGTATGTGCAAAAGGCACCTGGCTTTCCTAATAAATTGCACCTAAAACCTCAGCTTCGACTCTGTCTTGGAAAATACAAATGAGGATGAAATATCATCATGGAAATCTAAAATGTTGAATAATATCTCAAGAGGCTCCCATAAGAGGATTTTTCACTGACAACCAATGGGTACATTTGTTCATATTGCACAACAGTTTATCTCCAGTGTTTTGACGCAATTACTGAGGAGTGAATAGCAAGCATCACTGACAATAAACATGGCTGATAGAAGGTCTAGGAAATGTATAGCCAAGGTGGGGCTTAAGGTATTTCTTATTGAACATATAATCTAATGGAATAATAATAATAATAATAATAATAATAATAATAATGTAAGCTATTGCTTACTATAGATTCTATATGGGTCATCTTAGAATTGTGATGTTAAGTTTACATTTTCTCCATTCTCCTTCAACCTGTGTGGCTCATCCTGAAATAATTTAATGCCAAAAGTAATTATAAAATATGGAAAAGATGGGGGAT
>NW_026693229.1:0-129961 GCF_021218885.2 Marmota monax | reverse complement strand
CTTCTTTGTCCCAGGTGGCAGGAAAAAGGAGGTAGAGCCGACCTGAGTGAAGACTACAGACTCAAGGCCTAACTAATCAGAATGTCACAGACCAAACCAAGAGCCTTGGCACTTTTCCAATACTGGTTTAGCATAGGAGTTGACCAACAGTATTGGCACTTTTTTGAGACATGATTAGCATAGATACTGACCAACACCCTTAGTATCTTTCCAAGACCTGATTAGCACAGATATTGATGAATGCCTCATCCAGTAGCTATTTAAGTCCCTAGACTAGTACACTTAAGTGGAAACCTACTCTCAGGTTCCCCTCTCAGCCCCAGAGAGTTCTGCTTCTTTTCTTTTCAGTTATTTTCTTTTCAGTTATAGAAATACTACACCTTCACTCTTGCCTTCTGTTGTCTATGGATTTGTCTTCAAATCTGTGAATACGAACCTGGAAAAAAAAAAAAATGACAGCCAGCTGCTGAGGTCTGCCATTGAGAGCTACAACACACTGCCCAGTAATACTGAAGAAGAGTCAGGTTCTGCCAGCTCTGACCCATGGAGCTGACCAGATAGGCTTTTCCCTACTATGATTAGTTGCAATACTAAAATGGGCTCTCTTAGCCGCAGAGGCA
Organism: Marmota monax; assembly: GCF_021218885.2. Lineage (NCBI taxonomy): Eukaryota > Metazoa > Chordata > Mammalia > Rodentia > Sciuridae > Marmota > Marmota monax. The sequence goes on along the minus strand of NW_026693229.1, from coordinate 129,341 downwards.
TGTAACTTATGCGGACCTATAGACCAGCAGAGTGGAGAATCTGGTTTCATTTCAAACTCCAGTTTCAATTACATAGCACTTACATTTTGTCAGGCACTAAACATAATCAAGAGAAGATGTAAAGCATATGAGAGCTTAGGCTGTATACCAGGGAATTTAATTAAGAGATTTTGACCATCCACAGATGTAGGTCTCTAGGAAGATACTAGTATCAAATTCCTACAGACCAAGCAAGAACTATGTAGTCAACTGACCTTTGACAAAGAATTGACAGCAACACAATAGAGAAAAGATAGCCTTTTCCACAAATGCTGTTAGAACACTGGACATACCCACATAAAATAATGAATCTATGCCCTTCACAAACATTAATTTAAAATAGATCATAGATCTAAATGTAAAACGTAAAACTAGAAAAATTGTACAAGATAGAAGGAGAAAATCTAGATGACTTTGGATTTGGCTATGACTTTTTTGATACTATATCAAAGGTATGATTGATGAGAAAGAGATTGATACAATACACCCCATTAAAATTAAAATTCATGCTCTGTGAAACATAATATCTAGAGAAAGAAAAGATAAACTATGCCTAAAAGAAGACATTTGCAAGAAATTTCTCTAGTAAAGGATGGTTCACAGAGATTTATCTGGTAAGAAACTATTTTCCTGTTCTTTACACAAAGAATGCTTTTAAAGAAAAACATTTATTTCTTAGTTGCACACAATACCTTTTTTGTTTATTTATTTTTAATGTGGTTCTGGGGATCGAATCAGGACCTCGCACGTGTGAAGCGAGCGTTCTACCACTGAGCAACAACCCCAGCCCAGAATGCTTTTTTTTTTTTTTTACATATTTTTATTAGTGTACTATCACATACATAATATTGCAATTGATTTTGACACAACCAAACATGCATGGAATTAACGTGCTCCATTTCAATTCCCAGCACTTCTCCTTTCCTTTCCCTCCTCCCTTCCCCTGTCCCCTTCCTCTCCTCTACTGGTCTTCCTTCTATTTACCTATTGTTTTAATCCCTGCTTTATAGATACACACAATAGTTAAAGTCACTGTGGTATATTCCTATATGTGCACAGCACGATTTGGCCAGGTGCACTTTGCAGTCCCCTCTTTACCTCTTCCTGCTTCCTTCCCATCTGCCCCCTACCTATCCTACCCTTTTGATTTTCATGGGCTCCCTCTGCCTGTTTCCCTCTTATTTTGCTCAAGCTTCCATACACAAGAGAAAACATTGGACGCTTGGCTTTCTGAATATGGGTTATTTCACTTAACATGATATTTTCCATTTCCATCCATTTACCAGCAAATGCCATAATTTCATTCTTCTTTATGACAGAATAAAAACCCATGTGTCAAATGCTGCTGCCTCTGATTCTACTGCTGCCAGCCTGAGGTCACCTGGAGGTCTTCTTTCTGGGCTGCTACAGAAGCCAATGTTGTGCCCAGAGGTCTCTTTTCTGGAAACTGCTTGGTTATCCCTGACTTGATTCTGATGCTAACTCCATGGTTGCTGCCGCTGAACCAGAAGTCTGTTATTCAACCTCCACCTGCACCACCACCACCACTGCTGTTGCCTCTGATTTCCCTACTGCTAGACTGAGATCACCTGGAGGTGTTCTTTCTGGGTGCTGCTGCCACAGAAAAAACTATGGATGCACTGAAGCCCACACTGCTGCTGACCCCTGGAGATCACCTGGTGACGTTGCCCCCACAGCTGCAGTTGTAACTGCCAATGCAGCCGCCACTACTGCTGCTACCACAGCCTAGAGGACTGCTGCAGGGGAGATTCCAGGTTTGGTTGCATGTGGCGGCACCCATTTTAGGATACCAGCCAGGGCCTGGGACCTGGGTGCCAGCAGGTTTACCACCACAAGGCCCTCTGGGGACTCCAATCAGGACCTGTAGGTCCAGTGTTGGGGTACCTGTGGGTGTGGAGGACCCTGGGGTCTTCCTGCTGAGAGTGCTAGTGGCCTGGGTATTGCTGCTGCATCTCTTGCTGTTGCTTGTTTGCATGAGTGTATTCCTGGTGGTCTCACTGCAAGTAGGAGCAGCACTGAGATCTTGGGACTACAAATGGCAGAGCCTGAGGTATTTGAAACCCAGGTTTGTAGGCTAGAGAATAGGTTTGCAAGGGCTGATCTGGGTTTGGTGATCCCGAGAGACGTCACAGTCAGAGCTGAGAAACTGTTGAACACTGACAGAGACAGTTTGACTTTCCAGCAAGATTTATTTTATTTTTTGATTCACTAATCTCTCTACCATATTTGGAACAGGATGCTTTTTATGCTATTTTTTTTCCAACTTCTCTCCAATCAACAGCCAATCTCTGTTGGCTCCTCTTCCACTCTTCTTGTGAATTTTTACTTCTAGTTTCTCTCTTCCTCCCTCACAAATATTACATACTACACTACTCTGTTCTCTCATCCACCCTTTGAAATTGTAAACCATTTTAACAAAATTTCTGTTTATACTATAGATAGTTATTAAATTCATCATTTTGGTTTAATGCCAGAAAGCAGTAGTTGCCTTAGTGGGAACTATTAGGTTTAAGGCTACATATTATATGCTGAGTAATATTGATATTGGTCTCACTATTAAAGGTGAGGCTTTGGAAACCTTCAGACACCTAGACACTATAAGTCTACAGGGTAGATTTTATGCTGCCTTAGATCCATACTTCTAGATGGGAAAACACACTAACAACATGAAAAAAACAAGGAAATAAAGAGCCCCAAACAAACCAAGATGCTTCAACAACAGAAGCCGCTGATAACACAGTAAAAAAAAAAATGTCCAAGAAGGAGTTCAGATTGCATATAGTTAAACTGATATGTGAAATAAAGGGCAGTATGAGGAGTGAAATCAAACAACATACAGGAAATGAAAGACTACTTCAATAAAGAGTTAGAGATCATGAAAAAAAAAAAAAGCAGAAATCCTTAAAATGAAGGAATCAGTAAACCAAATTATAAATTCAATAAAAAGCATCACAAACAGAGTAGATCACTTGGAAGACAGAACCGCAGACAATGAAGAAAAAATATATAATCTTAAAAGTAGAGTTGCCCATGAAGAGAAGATGGTAAGAAACCATGAACAGAACATCCAAGAATTATGGGATAACATGAAAAGATCAGATTTAAGAGTAATTGGAATAGATGAAGGAGCAGAGATACAAACCAAAGGAATGCATAATGTTTAAATGATATAATAGTGAAAAATTTCCCCAATCTAAAGAATGGAACGGAAAAATCAAATACAAGAGGCTTGTAGGACCCCCAAATGTACAAAATTACAGCAGACCCAAACCAAGACACATTATACTAGAATGACTAACACAGAGAATAAAGATAAAATCTTAAAGGCATGAGAGAAAAAAATCAAATTACATATAGAGGGAAACCAATTCAGATCTCAACTGATTTTTCAGCCCAGAACCTCAAAGCTAGAAGGTCCTGGAATAATATATTTCAAGCTATGAAAGAAAATGGATGCCAACCAATAATTTTAAATACAGCAAAATTAAGTTTCAGATTTGAAGATGAAATTAAAACATTCTATACTAAACAAAAATTAAAAGAATTCACAATTAGAAAGTCTATATTACAGCACATTCTCAACAAAATATTCCATGAGGATGAAGTGGGGAAAAAAAAAGTGAAAACCAGCAAAGGGAGGATCTACACTAAAACAACACTCAACCAAATGAGAATCTAAGACAAATCAAAAACCAGAAAAAAATCAAAATGATAGGGAATACAAAATCAGATCACAATAATAACCTCGAATGTTAATGGCCTAAACTCATCTATCAAAAGACATAGACTGGCAGATTTTATTAAAAAGCAAGACCCAACAATATGCTGTCTTCAAGAGACTCACCTCATGAGCAAAGACATCCACAGGCTGAAGGTAAAAGGATGGGGGAAAACCTTATCACTCAAATGGATTGTATAAAAAAGCAGAGGTTTCCATTCTCATCTCAGATAAGTAGACATCAAACCAAAGTTAATCAGAAGAGATTACATATACTTCCCTTAAGAGAACATTTCATACCTCTTAAGGAAAGTATATATAAGAAGGATATAACAATTACAAATATTCATGCCCCAAACAATGGAGCATCTATGTACATCAAACAAATGCTTCTCAATTTAAAGAGTCAAATAGACCACAATACAGTAATATGGGTGACCTTAACATACCTCCCTCACTATGGGACAGATCGTCCAAAACAAAAACTAAATAAGGAAACTATAGAACTAAATAATACAATCAATAACTTAGACTTAACAGACATATGTAGAATATTTCATCCATCAACAAGCTAATATACTTTCTTCTCAGCAGCATATGGCTTATTCTCTAAAACAGACTATAGCTTATGCCACAAAGCAAATCTTAGTAAATACAAAAAAAAAAAAAGAGATAATATCTTGCATTCTATTAGACCACATGGAATGAAATTAGAAATCAACAATAAAATAAAAATAGAAGTAATAAATGGAGACTAAATAATACACAATTGAATGATGATGTATAGTAGAAGAAATCAAGAATGAAATAAAAAAATTATTAGAAGTAAATGAGAACACTGATAATCATATCAAAATCTCTGTAACACTATGAAGTCACTACTCAGAGGAAAGTTCAATGCATCAAGCACATTCATTAAAAGAATGAAAAGTCAACAAATAAATCACCTAACACTACATCTCAAAGCCCTAGGAAAAGAAAAATGAATCAACACCAAAAGCAGTAGAAGACAGGAAATAATTAAAATCAGAGCTGAAATTAATGAAATTGAAACAATTGGAAAAACTGACAAAACATAAAGTTGGTTCTTTAAAAAAATAAATAAAATAGATAAACCCCTGGCCATGCTAACAAAGAGAAAACTCCAAATTACTAAAATACAGGATGAAGAAGGAATATCACAATGGACACATCTGAAATACAGAAGATAATTACAAACTATTTTGAAAATTTATACTCTAATAAAATAGAAGATATTAAAGATATCAACAAACTTCTAACGATATGTGACCTACCCAAACTGAATGATGAGGTCATACATGCTTTAAATAGATCAATTTTCAAGTAATAAAACAGAAAACACCATCAAAAGCCTACTAACCAAGAAAAGCCCAGACCAGATGGACACTCAGCTGAGTTCTACAAGACTTTCAAAGAAGAATGAGTACTAATACTCTTCAAAGTATTCCATGAAATAGATAAGGAGGGAACCCTTCCAAACTCATTCTATGAGGCCAATATCACTCTGATACCAAAACCAGACAAAGACAAAGAAAATTTCAGACCAATATCCCTGACGAACATAGATGCAAAAGTTCTCAATAAAATTCTGGCAAATCACATACAAAAACATATTTAAAAGATAGTGCACCACGATCAAGTGGGATTCATCCGAGAGATGCAAGATTTGTTCCATATACGGAAATCCATAAATGTAATTCGTTATATTAATATACTTAAAAACAAGAATCATATGATCATCTCAATAGATGCAGAAAAACCATTTGACAAAATATAGCACACTTTCATGCTCAAAACACTAGAAAAACTAGAGGTAGTAGGAACATATGTCGACATTGTAAAAGCTATATATGCTAAACCCAAGGCCAACATCATTCTAAATGGAGAAAAAGTGAAAGCATTCCCACTAAAAACTGGAGCAAGACAAGGATGTCCTCTTTCACCACTTCTATTCAACATCATCCTTGAAACTCTAGCCAGAGCAATTAGATAAAAGAAAGAAATTAAAGAAATACAAATAGATAAAGAAGAACTATCACTATTTGTTGATGGCATGATTCTATATCTAGAAGATCAAAGAAATTTACTAGAAAAATTCTAGAATAAGTGAATTCAGCAAAGTAGCAGGATATAAAATCAACAACCATAAGTCAAACACATTCCTATACATCATCAATGAATCCACTGAAAGAGAAATTAGGAAAATTAACCTATTCACAATACCCCCCCCCCCCAAAAAAAAAAAAAAAAAAAAAACTGGGAATCAATCTAACAAAAGACCTCTACCATGAAAGTCATAGAACACTAAAGAAAGAAATTGAAGAAAATTTCAGCAGATGAAAAGATCTCCCATGCTCCTAGACACGCAGAATTAATATTGTCAAAATGGCCTTACTACCAAAAGCATTATTCAGATTCAATGCAATTCCTATTAAAATCCCAATGACATTCTTCATAGAAATAGAAAAAGCAATCATGAAATTTATTTGGAAAAATAAGAGATCCAGAATAGCTAAAGCAATCATTAGCAAGAAAAATGAAGCAGGTGGCATCACAATACCAGATCTTAAACTATACTACACAGCTATAGTAACAAAAAACAGCAGGGTATTGGCACCAAAATAGACTTGAATCAACCAATGATACAGAATAGAGGACACAGACACAAACCCACATAAATACAGTTATCTCCTACTAGACAAGAATGCCAAAAACAATCACTGGGGAAAAGATAGCCTATTCAACAAATGGTACGGCAAACACTGGAAATCCATATGTAGCAAAATGAAATTAAACCTCTTATCTCTCACCCTGCACAAAAAATCAACTCAAAGTAGATACAAAAAACTTAGGCACTAGAACAGAGACCCTATGCCTAATAGAAGAAAAAAATAGGCCCAAATATTCACCACATTGGATTAGGAACTAACTTCCTTAACAAGACTCCTAAAATGCAAGAAGCAAACTCAAAATAATCAATAAATGGGATGGATTCAAATTTAAAAGCTTCTTCTCTCAACGGAAACAATTAATAACGTGAAGAGAGAGCCTACAGATTGGGAAAAAAATTTTACCACATGCAACTCCAATAAAGCATTAATCTCTACAATATATAAGGAACTCAAAAAACTTGACACCAAAAAAACAAATAACCCAATCAATAAATGGGCTAAGGAACTGAATAGACACTTCACAGAAGAAATACAATCAATCAACAATTTGCATTTCTTCTTTTTTTTTTAACAAATAATCTTTTTTTTTAATATATTTATTTTATTTATTTATCTTTACGTGGTGCTGAGGATCCAAACCAGGGCCTCGCACGTGCTAGGTGAGCTCTCTACCGCTGAACCACAATCCCAGCCCACATTTCTTCTTTTGAAAAATCTGTTTAGTCCCTTTTGCCCATTTCTTGACTGGGTTAATTGGTTTTTGTTTGCTTTGGGATTTTTGTTTGTTTGTTTGTTTGTTTTGTTCTGCTGTTGAATTTTTTTGTTCCTTGTATATTCTGGATGTTAATCCCCTGACAGAGGAGTAGGTGGAAAAGATTTTCTCTCATCCTGAAGGCTGTCTCTTCGCACTTTATCATTTCTTTGGCTGCGTTATACAAAGAAATCTTAAAGATCAATAATAAGAGAACAAAAAAATACCATAAAAATATAGCCAAAGACCTAAACAAACACTTAAACATATACAGACAAATGGCAAGTAAAAAAGTAAAAGTACGCTCCACATCCTAAAATCACCCAGGAAAAACAAAACAGTGACACACCTCTACACGCCTTTTTGAACAGCCAAAATCCAGAAAATTGACAATGCCGAATATGGGCAAAAATGTAGAGAAACTGGAACTCTGATTCATTCCAAATTGGAATGCAAAATGATACAGCTACTTATGAAGACAATCTGGTGGTTTCTCATAAAATTAAAAATACGCTTACCATGGGGCTGGGGCTAGCGCTCGCCAAGCACATGTGAGGCGCTGGGTTCAATACTCAGCACCACATAAAAATAAATAAATAAAGATATTGTGTCCATCTAAAAAATAAATACTAAAAAAAAAAACCTCTTCTTACCATATGATCCAGCAATTAAATTGTGTCCCTTGGCATTCATCCAAGGAGTCAAAACTGCACACAAAGGGCTACACATGTTTATGAGAGCATAATTCATACTTGTCAAAACCTGAAAGCATCCAAGATGCCCTTTAGTAAACGGGATGATAAATAAACTATGGCACATCTATACTACATAATGTTATTCAACAGTAAAAGAAAAATCATAAAAAGACATGAACGAAACTTAAATGCACATTACCGAGTGAAATAGGCCAATCTGAACAAGCTACATACTATATAAATTCCAACTTTATGACATTCCACAAAAGATAAAAAAATATACAGATGATATAAAGACCAGTGGCTGCCAAAGGGTTAAGAGAGAGTAAGGGATTAAAAAGTGAAAGCACAGAAAATTTTTAGGGGAATAAAACTACTCTACATATTACTATGATGGTACATGTCATTGTACATTTGCCCAAAGCCATACAATGTACAACACCACAAATGAACCTTAATATAGGCTATGGACTCTAGTAAATGATGAAGATGTGTCAATGTACATTCATCATTTGTAAACTAAACATGGACCATTCTGGTGGAAGATGTTCATAGTGAAAGAGGCTGTCTGTGTTGTGAGGACAGTAGTTTTTAGAAACCTCTCTACCTTCCACTTAATTTTGCTTTCAAACTGAAACTGCTCTAAAAATTAAAGCCTGTTACTCTGGGGCATGGTGGTGCACACCTATAACTCCAGTTATTCAGGAGGCTGAGGCAGGAAGATCCCAAATTTGAAGCCAACTTGGGCAACTTAGCAAGACCTTTTCACAAAATAAAAAAGAGCTGGGGATTTCGCTCAGTGGTAGAGAGCCCCTAGGTTAAATTCTCAGTACCACATAAACACACACATATATACATACATATGTGCAGACGTACAAATGTACATACACACATACATTTTTTTAAAGCCTATTTTGAAAATGTTCACCCATATTCAGAATGTTGCCTTATATGGAAAAAAGGTCTTTGTCAATATACTAAAGTTAAGATGAGGTTATTCTGGATTAAGATGGACCCTAAATCCAATGACTGATGTCCCTATATGGACAGAGATTAGAAACAGGTACACAGGGAAGGTAATGGTGGAGACAGAGACTGGAGTGATACATCTATAAACAAAAAGGTCTGCCAGCAACCACCAGAAGCTAGAAAGAGACAGGGAGGGACTTTTTCCTTTGAGCCTTTAGAAAGAATATAGCTGTGCTGACACCTGGTTTCAAACTCCAAGATGCCAGAAACATGAAAGAATAAAAATTTCTATACTTTTACCCACCAGTTTATGGTACTTGTTCATAGAGAGCCTAAGTAACCAATATAATCTACCCCATAGACTCATCTCTAAATCATCCAAAAAGCACAAATTCTCGAATAGGTACTTTCTAACGCCCTCTTACTAAGGCGCCCCTCGACTCCCAATGGGTATGTTCTCCCATGACTTCAAAATAAACCCGCTTGTTTAACTTACAGGTGTACTCCTGGTGGTCTCTGTTAAAGGGCATTCACAGCAGTAGAATCTTCAAAGGTCTCAAATCACAAACTCTCCCTGTGCCCCAGAGAAGCCCCTCAATGCCCACACATTCAATACTTAATAAGTCTCAAGGCTTTCAACCACAAAAAGAAAAAGAAAAAAACAAGTTTAATATGCCCGTGTTCATTTTCATGAAGAAGCCTCCAGATCGTAAGCACCCTGTGGTCAGTGACCACGTTTGTCTTATTTACTAAGTACTCCCACTCCTCAGCACAAATCCTGGACAAGGTCAACTAGTAGATAAAATTGTTTTCTAAACCACTACATGAACCAACATTGCCAGTCTTACCTAGTGAGACCAGGTTCTGGAAGGTTTCCAGCATCACATCTCTGTAGAGGCTCCTCTGAGCAAGATCCAGCAAAGCCCACTCCTGCTGGGTAAAGTCCACAGCCACATCCTCAAAGGTCACCGAGTCCTAAAAGATGCCACAAATTCTCTTCAGAAAGGTACAATTCCTCCAGTGTGTGCGAGATGATGGGTGAGGCTGACAGCACTGGGGACCTGAGAATCAATTCAGGGGAGGTTCAGAAGATTCTGTGGTCTCCCCAAGTCTATCTGAGGACTCGGTCAGCAGATCTCTTTCCCTTTCTACTCACACATACTTAGAGACTGAACAAATCCTGTCTAAAAGCCAAAATACTTCTAAAATACTACATAAGTCTCTTTGCAGTTGATGGTAATGAAATAAGAAAAAAAAAAAAAAAATCAAAGTTATTTTCCTTCGAACCTGCACAGAACACTGGATATTAGGTATGTGGGTAATTTTCCACAAACATCAAGCAGTTCTCCAACAGACACTAGCTAGGTTTCCTGTTATTCAATAACATTCTTACACTATCTACATGGACAGCTTCATCCCACAGGTTGAGGGCTCAGTCCCACAAAACTTCCCCATACTTCAAGCAACATAACAACTAGTACATTGTCATTTATACTTCTGACCAAATGGCTACATCTCAGGGTCCCCACTGTACCCTCCTTGAGTTGGCTAATATGCTGGGATGGCTTACAGAATCTAAGCAAACACTTCCTTGTGCTTATGGTTTCTTATAAATACAGAGAACTATCCAGATAAAGAAATATATATGGCATAGCAGGGTAGGAAAAGCTGCAGAACTTCCATGCCTATTGGGGTGCCTCGTACCAGGAACCTCTACATATTCAGCTATACAGAAGCTCCCTAAATTCATTCTTTTTGGGTTCTCACAGAGGCTTTACTAGAAAGCATGGCTGATTTAAATTAGCAATTTAAATAAACAATTTAACCTTCAGTACCTCTCAACTTCAAGGTTAGTGGATAGGGCTGAAGAGTCAAGCATACCTTAGTTCTTCTGGACCAGCAGTCATCCTGAGGCTATCTGTCCTGGTCACCAGTCATCATACAAAGCTACTCTTATCAGTCCAGACATTTGAAGGGTTTTAGGAACTCTATGCCAGGATATGGGACCAAGACCACATATTGGACAATATCATATTATTCTATATTCATAAATTCTTCCTTATTCAAGAATAACTTCACCTGCTACTTTTTTCCTATTAAGGCATTGAGCACAACATCAAACTCAGGTTTAAATCTTGATGAGGTTTTAATGAATGAAAACACAAAGAGTGAATGGGAACTTTTCCTTTTTCCCCCCTCACAATCCTGAGAGGCCCAAGAGCCTGCACATCTTTCAACTCAGGCCCACAGCTGGCTCGGTTTTATAGTATTGTGGCCTGGGCTCACCAAACTATAGCACATGCACTTACTCTAGCCTATCACCTACTTAAAGTAAAGTTTTATTGCAATACAATAAAACATTTGTTTATGTTCCTCTATGAATATTTTTTGTATTAAAATGACAATTTCCTTGTAACAGAAATTCTATGACCTTCAAAACCTAAAATACTTACCATGTGATCCAAAAAAAAGAAGCAGATTGCTAACCTGTGCTCTAAAATAGCAGCAGGATATCAAATGAAATAGAAATATTCTTTTAGAGCATTATACCTTTTACTTACCTGCATCATACTCTTCTGTAATCCAACACTTATTCTTTCTTCCTCCATGTCACCTTCATAAAGAAAAGTAAGACACTGAGAAGTTATAGGTAAGACAGAAGCTGACATGGGAATCCAACCCTCCAGAGAATTCCCATACTCATGAGCCTGGATATTGTAGCACATCAATTACCAGTGACAACTCAAAACACATACCATGACTCCCAAGTAAATACAAACTGAACTTGTATGACTGAAACAATGCTTTCTCCCCTAGAGATACAAAAAACACTCTTACCCTTGTCAATGATACAAAAGAGGTTAATAGTAACATTTTGTTAGTAAATTAACTCAAGTCCTAAGAACATCTCGCTGTTCATTTCCCCATAACAAAAAGCATAAAATGTATCAAGTGGTGCCTTCAACCCTAAGAATATATATTCCCTGATTCATATCTAAGAAACCACTAATTTATTTAAACACTAGGCTTCTTGGGGCTCCTTGACCAATATTTTTACTTGTTTACCATTTTACAGGATAATAGGCATTACTACAAACCCCTGAACACTGCTGTCATCCCAACCCCACCCAATGGGCACCACAAAACCTAATTTCTGAGAAAGAGAATCAACCTATTTGTTATGGTTTGAATCTGGGATGTCTTTCAAAGCCTCCTGTGTTGAAGGCTTGGTCTCCAGTGCTGCAGTGTTCAGAGTTTGGGCTTGGGGGAAGCGATTGGATTATAAGGGGTCTGACTTCATCAGTGGATTAATCCATTTTATGGATTAACAGTTTGAATGGACTACTGGGAGGTAACAGGAACTACAAGAGGTAGAATCTAGAAGAGATGAGAAAGAGGAAAAGGAAGAAGTAGTGGAGGTGGTGGAAGTGGTGGTGGTGGTGGGTGTTGATGGTAGTGGTAGAAGAGGGGGAGGAGGAAGAAGAAAATTTCATTGTATCCAGTTATTAAAAGAATCATATTTAAAACATGCACAAGGAAACAGAAGTTGCAAATTGTTTTACAGAAAGTTTCACAAAATAAGTGGGAAATTCATAATTCCAGTGTACAGAGGGAAGGTAATTTCCTACTTTCAACACCAGAAGGGTACAACTAAAAAATATGCCAGATCACAAACAAACTACAAATAACACAAAAGTATTGGTAAGAGTTGAGAAATGAACAATAAGTATAAATCACAATTTAAGTTCATTTCATCCTAGGAATGATGGATGCTTAAAAACTGAATCACCCAAAAAAAAAAAAAAAAAAAAAAAGAATAAAACTGAATCACTGGGACTCAGTGGTACGGTGCCTTACTAGTGTTGAGTCCTTGGATTCAATCCTTGCACCACAAGAATAAAATAAACAAAAATTGAATCACTGATTAATGAAATTCACAGTATTCATAGAAAGGTTATTTGACATATTCCCTTAGACACAAAGCAATGACTAATCTATTTCAGTGTACATTGCTAATAATAACTTAGGCCATTAGAAAGGATTAGATTTTATAGGTTAAAAAATACAAACATTCTATTTAATAGTGAAATACTGATTAATTTTCTCTGAAATCAGGAACAAGGCAAGAATGAAAATTATATGCTAATCTCCATTCAGCTGGACGTCCTGGCAAGTGCAGTAATTAGAAACAAACAAAAAAAAAAAATGGAAAACACAAAGATTTAGGAGGAAAAAAATTCAAACTGGCACATTTTCTGTGCAAAATTGAAAGAATCTATAAATAAGTGACCAAGCTTTTGTTTCTTTTTTTTCCTCCCTGCATTTTGCAGTACTAGGGATTGAACCCAAGGGCACTCTACCACTGAAGTACACCCCTGGTCCTTCTAATTTTTTGTGTAGAGATAGGGCCTGCCTAAATTGCTCAGGCTGCCCTTGAACTTGGGATCAAGTTCTACCTCAGAACCAAGTAGCTGGGATTACAGGCGTACACCACCGCGCCAGGCTAAAATGTATCACTTTATTAAGGATGAAATGCACTTGCCCAGGAGGCGGGTTAAAAGTATTTTAAAATCAGCTCCCTCTTGTGTACCTGAATGCAATGTGTCAAACATGCCCCAGGCCCCCGGGGAACTCTCAGACCCGCGCTAGACAGTGAGCGAGGCCCAGGGGCAGCCGGCCGAGCTCACCCCACGCTGGGTGTGTGCAGACCAGCAGACCCGCACGAAGCTCCGGACCGGGACCCGGACGCAGGCGAGGCCTCTGCTCTCCGCAGGGAGAGGTCGCGGGGCTCTCCAGCTCCGGCCGGCAGGAGACGCGCCCGCCGCTGGCGAAGCCCGGAGTCCCCGATGCGGTCACCGGGACGAGCTCGGCGCCGGCGGAGCCGACCGGACTCTGGGCCGCGCGGTTGAAGGGGGCCCGGGGAAGGCGAACGAGCGGAAGCCAGCCTTCCGCCTCCCGCGGCTCATACCTGGATGGCGCGGGGCCGGGACGGATAGGATGCTGCGGCGGAAGGGAAGAAACCAGCCTTCCGCCTCCCGGGGACCATACCTGGATGGCGCGGGGCTGGGACGGATAGGATGCGGACTGAGGCAAGAATATATCTCTCACGCGAGCTGCAGCCTAAAGTGTCATGGCGGCCTCACGCACACAGTGAGCTACCTAGCGCGTGCGCAGACGCGCTCTTCTGCCTCCCGCTACCCCCTCCCCATTCTGAGAAACGCTCTGCGTAAGGGGCGGGGCTACAGGAGCTGGGCGGGCCGGGGCTCAATCCATCAGCACGCAGAACGAGCTAATTTTCCCTGGGCTTGTAGGTAAAAAGAGAACCAGAACCGAGGAAGAGGCTGGGGAGGGACCAGGCTAGGCCGGCCGAGTGGACTCAGGTGAGACCAGATCAAGGGTCGTGGCTTTTAATAGTCCAGAGGTTGGTTCTAAGATGGGACCTGGTTGCCAAGCGAGACCCCTGGAAGTTCCTAGAGGCGGGGCTAAGGTTAGAGCCTGTCACACAGGTTCACCGAAGCCTGGGAGTATCATGCTCATCAAATGCGTTAATACCCTTGCTAGAGCCCTGTCCACAGGCCATGATACTTAAAACTCTGAGTCTACCAACCTGTGGGATAAACTCTTTTCCATTGATTCCGTCCTTTAGGTCTTTACTTTTCCCTTTCATTGTTTTATTGATATTGCTCTGCTAGAGGAAAGCTATTGAAAAGTATTTAATTAGGTCCTTCTGTCTGGAAACCTTGCTGAACTTTAATATCTGTAAGTTCGTTATTTTGGACTTAAATATAAATAATGTTTCCTGTGCATTTTTGTTATTATAATATTCATGAGTCGTTTATTTTTCTTCTTGTTTGTGCAGGGCCTCCTAACTATAAGTCAGATAAGAAAGAAGGTATTCTTGTCTTGGTTAATAATAATCACCAAGGTTCCCATGTTAGCTGTAGTTTGTGGCTTTTATCAAGTCCTGTTTTGAATCTGCTTTGTGAAGACATTTTATCAGTAGTTTTGATAAATATTATACAATGTATATGAAACTATTAAGTTCATAATAGTTTACTCCAACTTGATTTATGATGTCATGTCTGTAAAAAAACAGACTCTCCTGTCCAAACCTAAAGAATAGATTAAGAAACAAAAGGTATAGCCAAAAAAAGCAAGGAATGTGTTTTTCCTGTCCCCCGAGGCCAGGTAGGGCTGAAGGCAGATTGCTTTTTAGCAAAGAAAGCATGTGAGAATCAGTACAGTGAACTCATTTTATAGAATTATTCTCTGAACCTTGTGTTCCCACCATCTTCATCTATTTGTCCCCTTACACCTTACATCTAAATCTGTCTGTCTCCTTGATATAGGACAGATGTGGCTGGACACCAGAAATCAGGTTTATTTTAGCTGCAGCAGTCCAGAGGAAGCTAATGCCTAAAAAGCTTTGGACCCTGAATCTGAAAATTCTTTTAGACTTATAGTCAGTGGGGTGGTTACATGTCCCTGGGTGGGTACATAACAGTTACTCTTTGTCCCACATTTTTAGGCTAGACAGAGGTTTCACAAATTTTGTCTGCAAACCTGGCATTTATAAGAAAGAGGAAGCTACAAACCACAGAAATTTTTGCTGATATCCTATTGACACCCTTGGTAAAATTCTTTCTGACAAGGAAAAAAGCTTAACTGTGGCAATGGTCTTTTGGATGGGGGTAACTGGTCTGCTTCACCCTTACAAAGCAGTAAAGAAATTTTTTTTTTCAATGCTAGGGATCGGACCAATGTGTTGTACATGCTAGGCAAGTGTTCTACCACTAAGCTATACCCCTACCCCAGAACAAATTTTATTTAGGACAATTGCAGTAGGGGAGTAGAGACCTCAGTATAGAACTGGACTCAATTCTGAATATAGCACAGATCATTGGAAATTTATATGCCAAGGAACATGGTGGTGGTCTAGGTAGACCTGAGCAGTGGGAACAGGGTGTTTAAAGGGTTAATTCTATGTATAAGTGAAGAATATGAAAAACTACATTTCCCTAGAAAAGGGAAATGACAACCCCCAGGGCTGAGGGAGGACAAAGGGTCCTGGGAGAGAAAAGGCAAACAAAGTGCCTTGTGCTCTCTCTGGTCTTTCCTCCTTTCCCAGTATCCTGGAGGGGAAGGCAAACAAATGGGCTCTGGGCTCTGGATTATTATCCCAGTAACAAAGAGTTTCAAGCTTTTACAACTGTTTTCCTGACTTAGATTTTTAACCTGCACAGCTAGTTTCCTGACTGTCCAGTTTAGCTAGTCAAAGTGTGATGTTTGACCTGAGGAGGAGGAAACATTTGTAATGGACCTTCCTCCATCCAATGTCTACTTCAGAATTCACTAGTGTATGGTGCATCTCTGCTGGGTTATAACTAAAGAACACAGATTGAACACCCCTCTCCTGCTTGGAGGCCATTGAGTGCCTGCTCAGTCCCTAAGATTGCTATCAATTCAGTCTCAAATAGGAGCTTCCTGATGCAGAACCATGGAAGGAAGAAACATGATCATGGAGCAGTGGATCAAATAGATCAAGCTGAAGGGCTACAGACTGATAATTGACATTCATATGACCTTGGAGGTTCAATGCAAAAAGCTCATAATTAAACAAATTGATCCGTGTTATCTAAATCCCGAAGGATTTCAGTATTTCAATATTGAGTATTGTGATGCCTCCAGCTCTACTCTGCTTTGGTTATTCTGCATCTGAGTTGCATTGGCTATTCTGAGTCTCTTGTTCTTCCACACAGATTGTAGAACTGTTATTTCCAGTTCTTCTCAGAACTATATTTTGATGAGTATTTCATTGACTCCTGTAGATTGGCAACGTGGCCATTTTAACATTATTGATTTTTCCTAACTCTGAACATGGGAGGGCTTTACATTTTCTGGTGTCTTCTCTCTTACTTTTTCCAGCCTTCCATACTTTTCTTTGAGGAGGTCTTTCATCTCTTTTGTTAAATTAATTCTGAAGATCTTTTGAGGCTAGTGTGAATGGAACAGTGTTCTTGGTTTCTTTCTCAACATATTCATTATTGACATGTAAGAAAGCACCTGGTTTTTGTGTGCTGATGTTGTATACTACAGAATTGCTCAATATGTTTATAAGCTCAAGAAACCTTTCCTCAGCTGCTTTCTCAAGGCACTCCCCACCCCAACCCTGCCACCCCTGCCCTGTCTCACTAGAGGGAGCTTTCCAAAGTTCTCCACCAGGGAGATCTCCTCCAGCTGTGTGCATGTCCAAAACCTTTGAGAGATGGAGATGAGCCAGAAAACACATGGGGGTCTGTCTCCCATGGTGTCCTGTCCAACACTGGGCTACCCTGACTCCCGCTCTCCCACGCTGCCCACCAAGGGCTTACTAGGGCTAGGTCAATCCCACAGGGGAGACAGTTTAGGGCAAGTCTTTGTCAGATTCCATCTGCATGTGCAAGATAGGGTTTGGACTGCTGTCCCTTGTATGGGCATTGCAGACTCTCTCTCTTTGCTATCCAGGCGTGTCCTGCCACCTGGACTTCTAGCTCCTCTGTCCATCTTCCCTGGAGAAGCCTGAGCCAAGCATGACTCGGGAAGCTATTTAGCACTACCCCTGGTTCAGCCTACCACTTTCTTCTCTACTACAGCAAAAACCATCTCCACCATCTTAGCCTAAAGAATCAGCCTGAGGGGGCTGGGAGAAAAAAATTGACACAATGAGCAAGAAACAGCTTTTAGCCAGAAACCCCTGATCTGAGAGCCCATCTTTCTTCATCTTTCCCATTGATGGCTTTCAGCTTCACCCTTCTCCCATGGGGGCAGAATTTTACGGGCATAATTCACTGATCTTTCCCTCCGTTTTACATTGCTAATAATGGGTGTTAATCTTGAATCTTTCAGCATCTCTTGAAATCATTGAATTAGAATGGCTTTCTCATAGTTTATTTTAGAAAGATATTCAATATACTAAAGCAAACCAAAAAAAGAAAAAGAAACCATTGGTGCAGTTTTTAGGATCTTCTAAGAATAGGATTACATCATCAGCAAATAGACAATTAGACTTCTTCCACATGATTTATGTTTCTTTATTCTTCCTTCACAAATTCAAGAACAAGGCAAAAATGTACACTTCCATCACCTCTATTCAATACCATCCTTGAAACATTTGTTAGAGAAATTAGGCAAGAAAAATAAACTGTGGTAAATTTAAATCTCAAAACCATTACAGTTTTTACCATTTTCAAGTACACAGCACAACAGCCTTAATTACATTGACATGGTTGTCAAACTATCATCATCATCCATCTCCAGAAATTTTTCACCATCTCAAAGTGATATTTTGTTCCCATTTTGAAAACTCCCCAGACCTCCTTTACCAATCCTGGTTACAGACATTCTTATATGAAATGTGATGAGAAATTAAAGTCATTAATGTTTTGAAGGAGATGAGATTGAAAGGACTAGATGTCTGACTTCACTACATTTTCCAAAATACCCTGCTGCTGGACACCAAACGTCCTGGGTTTAGACAGTCCTGCTGTGCAGCCTCCTCAGAACACTTTTAATGTTTCTGTTCCTCAGGCTGTAGATGAAAGGATTCAACATGGGGGTGACCTCAATGTACAACACTGAAGCCACCACAACTTTTCTGGGAGAATGTGACACAGCTGGTCCAAGGTACGCTCCAAAGTCTGTCCCATAAAACAAGCAAACAACTGCCAGGTGAGAGCCACAGGTCCAGAAGGCTTTGTACCTCCCCCCTGAGGATGGGATCCTCAGAATGGAGGAAATTATTTTACAGTATGAGAAAAGGATCCCTGATATGGGGAAAAGACCATATATGGCACCAAGAAAATACTTAAGGATGTTATTAGAGAAGGTGTCAGGACAGGCAAGGTTAAGAAGTTGAGAAGGGTCACAGAAGAAAATAGAAATTTCTACACCTTTGAAGTTAGTAAATTGTAAGATGATCAAATTGTGCAGTTGGGAGTCCAAAAGACTAACCAAAAAGACACAAGAACTAAGAAGCCACAGAGTTGAGGGTTCATGATGACTAAGTAATGCAGAGGGTGACAGATGGCCACATATCGGTCATAGGCAATCACAGTCAGAAGCAGAGCATCCATAGATCCAAAAATGAGAAAAAGAGACATCTATGTCAGGCAGTCCACATAGGAGATGGCTCTGCTGTGAGTCTGGATGTTCACGAGCACCTTCAGGATCATGGTGGAGATGAAGCTGATGTCAGCGAAGGACAGGTTGGAGAGGAAGAAGTACATGCGGGTGTGGAGGTAGGGGGTCAGAACTGATGGTCAGGATGATGAGCAGGTTCCCCAGCACTGTGACCATGTACATGCACAGGAACAGTCCAAAGAGGAGGGGCTGCAGGTCTGCATCCTCTGAGAGGCTAATGAGTTGGAATTCAGAGATATGTGTTCTATGTTGTGCTTCTGTGTTGTTTGGACACCTTTCAAAAAAAGAAAAGAGGTTGAGGAAAAGGGGACACAGTAATAAGTACCTAACACATTTGAATTCATGTATTTGCAAGTGAAATATTCTCACTTGAAGTCCACACAACTTCAACAATAACTCTCAGTAGTGAAAAATCAAACTCCCTGAAACACTCTCATTGTTGCTTTATGCGTTATTCACCCCTTCTTTCTATATGCACTTACAGACTTTGAAGAGAACTTTAAGCAGAATGTTAGATGTATAGGAGCAGTAGACAGAACACTACATGAGCACAATAAAATTCAGTCTACTCTTTCTGGAAAAAAATACAGAATAAGTAATAGCCTTCCTCATTATGAAAGCATCACTTTAATACAACAAAATTAAGAAGCAATCTAACATGCCTTATTTTCTTGTGGACCTTGAGACAAATTCTTTTGTCCTATAATATTTGAATCAGTGTGTGAGGACTCGCTGAATTAAGGTAATTAGCAGAAGACATTTTTACAAGCCTGTTGTTATCTGGAGTTTTCATCTGTCTTTGGTTTTCTGATTTTCTTCCTTTGTGGATTTAAGTTTTTTCTTTAAAATTATGTAAAATACAACAGGTAAATGGAAAAGAAAATGTGGCATATATACACTGTAGAGTTTCACTCATCCATTAAGAAGAATGAAATTGTGGCATTTGCTGGTCAATGGGTGGAACCAGAGAACATCATGCCAAGTGAAATAAATTAGATTCAGAAAGTCAGGAGTCAAATATTTTCTCTCATATGTAGAAGCTACAACAAAATTAAAAAAAAAAAGAGGCAGAGCTGGAATCCCAGGAAAATAGAAGAGATATCTATGGAGTTAAGTGTTTGAGGGGGAGAGAGGAGGCATGGGAAATGGGAGGAATGTTGGAGTTAAATTGACCAAACTATCCTAGTACATTTATGAATATACCACAGTTAATTTCACTATTGTCTACATTTTGTAACACACTAATTTTTAAAACTATAATAAATAGAAAAAAAGACCAGTGTGAAGGGAATAGGAGGAGGGAGGAGAGGAAAAAAAGGGAAAGTACTGGAGACTGACTTGGAGCACATTGTATTTCATGCTTGTATAATTATGTCAAAATTAACCCCAATATTATATATAACTATAATATACTAATAAAAATTTTAGAAATCAAAAAGCTATTTAATTATTATTTCTCAACTTTTTGCTATTGTTTTAAAGTCCAGTATTGCACAAAAGAGTTACCTTATTTAACTCTTCTTCTCAATGCTTTTAGTATGATTCATTATTTAACATTTAGAGGTAGATTTCAGTTGTCACTTTTCACTTTATTCCTCTCATTTTTTTTTTCAATTTTTTGAACAACATAAGCATATGTTGTTTAAATAACAATAAATCATGGCCAGAAGTCAAAAAAATCATGTAAAATAAATCAAGTACCCTTGGCTTCGTTGAATTTCAAATATTGATAACTATCATTAAATGCACATAATCAATATTATCTCTGACAAAATATGTGGAATTAATGTACTCAGTACCTCTCAAAGACATAAAAATAATAAATGATAGAACATTTCTTTGAATAGTTTAATTTTATGCTGGTTTATTTGCATATATACATACAATACTAATCCGTACACTACCAATAAAGTATCTGGTATAAGGCAGGCATTTGTTTCTTTTCTTTTTCTTTGTTCTGTATTCCATTGTGGCATGCTAATTCTGCTACTATTTTTCTAATATTAACCCATAAAATGTACAGTTAACTATTTTAGCATCCGTGAAAACCCCAAAGCTCAGTTTTTGTCCCAACCTTCTTATTTATACTTCATATATTTTCTGGTCAATCTTTCCTAATACATGTATTGCATATTCTCTTACTTCAGCCACATGAAGGAAACTCAGGTTCATTAATACAGCTATGTGATTGAACTGGAAAACAATGTAAAAGAGAATAGAACAGGAAATAATGTAAACACCACTGGATTGCCTCATCCTATAAAATGGGACTGAAACTTACCTACTTTATATGGCTGTTACAAAAGTTTCTTTAAAATTCTTTAAATTGTACAACAAGTAGTTCTGTCTTACTTATTAATATAAAATCATTTACTGTCCAAGTACCCTGATCTCAGATCAAAAGCAATTGTGTCAGCATATCTGTATTTAAAGTTCTTGGTGGTACATTCTTATACCAGCTTGGAGATTCAGTGCATTAAAATATTTCTTGGCACTTAAAACTAGGATCATGATGCCAGGCTCACACCTGTAATTCCAGCATCTTAGGAGGCCAAGACAAGAGGATTGTGAGTTCAAATCCAGCCTCAGCAGAAGTCAGGTTCTAAGCAACTCAGTGAGACCCTGTCTCTAAATAAAATATAAAATAGGCTAGGGATGTGGCTCAGTGGTTGAGTGTCCCTGAGTTCAATCCCCAGTTCTCCCACACAAAAAAATAGGATCATGATATTCTCTTATTATATCCATATTGAAATAACAGCATTTGATAATACTTGTCACCACTTGAAAGTGACCTGAATAATTATTGATGAAATTTGAGTTCTTTGGGTATCACAACATAATTC
This sequence comes from Marmota monax, assembly GCF_021218885.2. Lineage (NCBI taxonomy): Eukaryota > Metazoa > Chordata > Mammalia > Rodentia > Sciuridae > Marmota > Marmota monax. The sequence continues at coordinate 107,433 of NW_026693229.1, read as the reverse complement.
AATTCTCCTGCTCAGCTGTGTTCCAAACACAGGTACTGCCATGAATAGAAAGGGTATTATTTCTTGTCGATATTTTCATATTAGTATTAACATATCTAGAAGCTGTTTTCCTTAAAATCTGGCCTAAAAATACTTAAAGCACAGCTAAGTAGACGACAACACAATGTTTACTGTGTCTGAAATGTACTAGTTTACAAGAATATGTGATTTTTAAGTCTGGGATGTACTTTCTTCTACTTCAAAGGCTTTATCTGATTAAACATTACCTAATGGAAGGACATCATTTAACCTGTAAGTTTATTATATAACAATCAGTTTTAAATACACGTGCCACTCTCTAATAAGAAAACTCAATTTAAACAAGACTTTAGAGTTTTCAACCTAAAATCCTACCACAAATTACATAAAAATATGTTTTTTTAATTTTATTTCCTATAAAATTAAAATATTTGGCAGTTTTAACATTGAGAAAACTATGGAAAGAAATGAATAGAATATCTATAGAGTGCAGTATCAAAGCCTGGCACTCAGAAATCTCCCAATAATGGTTCATGATTAGAGGGGCAAGGGTCAGAAGAAAGGAGGAGGGGTCTTCAGTGGAGGTAGGGGGGCAACGAAGTTGATCAAATTATGCTACATGCATGTATGAATATGCCACAATGAAACCCACTACTCTGTGTCATTAATATATGCCAATAACAATATTTAAAAGGCTAATACTTGAGTCAGGTAGACATGTATTTGAATCCTGGATATTAATTTTTTTTCCATTCTGCCAGAAGGGTTAATTAGTTATGAAGATTTTATCATTTTAAAAGACTCAGCATGTATAAAATGCCCACATTTTATACATGACTGGCACACAACAGTGCTTAATTATTATTTTAATAAAGGTAAATTTCAATAGTAAATTTAATAAAGCTGAAAATTTGTAATATTGGCTCATGATGTGATAGACACTATCCTAATCCTCATCATCACCTTCATAAATGTCTTGGAGAGCTTAGGAAAGAGTTCAGTGGGACCTACTTTCAGTTATGGTCTGAGAGCTGTCCATGGGAAGTAGAACCAGGGTGGGAGGAAAGCAAGACTCTGAATGAGATTTGGACCCCTCCACAACCAAGATCATAAACTTCACAATCCTCCTAACTAAAATTTGACCCATTCTTTTTCTCCCATCTGGCTTTCCCAAAATGCATGTCTGTCCTGGTGATGAGGAAACAATGCTTCATACAGTTCATACTCCGTCATTCGCCTCCCTCAGCACTTACTGGTTTGCACTGGGACTCTGGTGGGTAATGGCCAAGGAGTGAAGATCCAGAGCTCATCCCACTGGACTTGGAGCCATCAAACTGAAGAGCTGCAGGCACAGACTGATTGTTGACTGTTATATGGCCTTGGAAGCCCAATGCACAGAGCTCCTAATTAGCCAAATTGGTCCAGGTTGCCACAAACTCTAAAAGTCTCCTCATATCAATGCCAGCTAAGGAAGAGAAAAATCAGTGTCCACAAAAGCTCTTGGGCTCTTCCTCTACACCAGAGGAAGCTCCTGGGTATTATCATTTCTTTCATTAATTTTTTTCCTTTGCCTTGTTCCATTTTTATGATGGTGAAATTTCATTCCCTCTAAAAATGGCAATTTTCCCCATTGCCAAGGGCACAGATCAGCAGCATTAATCACACTCACACTGTGGTGCATCCATCACCAGCATCCATAGCCAAACTGAAAATTTCTACACAATGTAAAAAACTTGCCAGTCCTCCCAGCCACAAAATTGGCACCCAATATTCTCCCATCAAAAAGGATGACAAGTTGAAGCCATTATACCACAACAATAATGTGAGCAAGAGGCAGGCTAGATTTCCAGGTTTATTTTTGTAGTTCTATAGCCTTTTCCACCCTACATTTAAACTGATTGCTCATGTCTTCATAGTTCTGCTGTGGAGTCTCCTTAGGACACTTTTTAGGTCTCTTTTCCTCAGGTTGTAGTTGAAGGGATTCAGGGTAAGGATGAACAAGGTGTAAGTGACAAAGATCACCAAACACTTTCTGGGATATTGACATAACTGAACCAAGGCACATTCCAATGATGATTCCACATTATAAGCCAACAACTGACAGAAGAGAACCAGAGTTACAGAAGCATTTATACATCCCACATGGTGATGGGATTCTCAGAATGGAGGAGACAATATTTTAGAAAGATAAAAGAATTCCTGATGGGTAAAACACAAATATGCCACTATACTTGACAATGATATTAGAGAAGGTATCAGGACAGGTGACATTAAAGAGTTGAGAAGGATCACTGAAGAATTGGAAATTTCTACATCCATAGAGTAAAAATATTATGATACAATCAAATTGTGCACCTTAGTGTCCCAAGGCTAACCAAAAGACACCAAACTAGAAACCCGGAGTCAAGGGTTCTTGATGATTGGGTAATGCAGGGAGAAATTCATGGCCACAACATGTCCTAGGCAATGACAGCAACATACCATCTCTACTTCAAAAAACAAGAAAAAGAAAAGAGCCTTCTGTGTAATGCAGTCCACATGGGAAATGATTCTATTGTGATTTTGGATGTTCACAATCATTCTTGGGACCCTGATGAGGTGAAACAGAGTCAGCTAATAACAGGTTGGAGAGAAGAAGTACATGGGAGTGTGGAAGTGGAGGTCAGAGCTGACAGCCAGAATGATGAGCATGTTTCCAAGAACAGTGACCAGGTACTTGGATAGGAACAGTCCAAAGAGGAATGATTAAACTGGACCACGGGAGATGCCCAGGAATAAGCATTTCATGACATATATAAGGTTTTCTAATATATTGTTTGGAAACATTCTGGGAAAATAAAGAGTGTTGGATAAAAGAACAAATAAGCAAGGGAGGAAGATTACCTCTAGATAGTGGATAGGGGTGGGAGGGAAAGGGAGAGAGAAGGGGAATTGTATGGATAGTGAAAGGAGACCCTCATCATTATACAAAATATATTTATGAAGATGTGAATTTGGTGTCAACATACGTTATATATAATCAGAGATATGATAAATTATGGTATAATAGTATATTAAGAATTATAATGAAAAAATAAAGAAAGAAATAAAAGAACAATAAAAAACACCCACCACTCCATATATATTTTGAATTCAGGTATTCAAAGTAAGATATTCACTCTTGAGGTACACACACCTTCTGCAATACTTCTCAGTTGTGACAAAACAATTTTTACAACACTTAAGTTACGTATTCTGTGCTATTGTCTATGGACACCTACTTTAGAGACACTGAGTTGAGCATGATATCATAAAAAGCCAAGACCATTAGAGATAAATTCATGGTAACTAAAATAAATACAACTCTTTGAAGAAAAATATAGAGAATAATAAATATACTTCCCCTTTTAATAAAAATCACTTTTAGAACTGAGATGTAGCTCAATGGTAAAGTGTTTGTCTCTCATGCACAAGGCCCTCAATTTTTTATCCTCAGTACCACCAAAAAAGAAAAAGAAAGAAAAGTCACTTATTAAGGAAAATTAAGAAACAATTCAATATTATTGCTAACTTTATTCTACAAAAATGGCACTTACCATCTGTGTTTAGAATGCTTGTGAACTTAATCCTAGTGGCTCAGTTAGCTGAGGCAGGAGAATCATGAGTTCAAAGCCAGCCTCAGCAACTTAGCAAGGCACTGAGCAACACAGCAAGACCCTATCTCTTGATAAAATATTAGAAAAATGGCTTGGGATGTGGCTCAGTAGTTCAGCACACCTGGGTTTAATCTCCAGTACAAAGAAGAAGAAAAAACAAAGAATGCTTGTGAACACTCTATAAGAACTAGGACTACCTTATCCAGACCTTAATTTATGATCAATAGTTAAAGACTAGAAAACATTGTGTGCCAGTTATTCCAGCAGTTTTTCAACATTTTTGGGTCTTCCAATTTCTCTTCTTTCTACATGAAGCACTCAGTCAAATAATATTTATTTTTTAAAAATCATTAAATATATGACTCATTTGCCATAGTAAACTAAAAATTTTAATATAGTTTAGTTAAATCTACATAATCATACATCACTGACCACAAATGTAGCATTAGCATACACTATACCTCTCAATAATTAAAACATAATGAAGTTTGAAGTAACATTTTTGAAATTTTTATTTAATATGGTTTTTCCATATTTTTATTGGTGCATTGTAGTTGTATATAATGGTGGGATCTGTTATTACGTATTCATATATGCACACAATATAACAACATAATTTGTCCAACATCACTCCTCAGCATTTTCACTTTCCCTCTCCCCACTCCCCCGGTCCCTTTCCTCCATTCTACTGATCTCCCTTTGATCTTCATGAAACCCCTACCCCACATTTCTTTTCCTTTTTTCCTCTTAGTTTTCACATATGAGAGAAAACATGTGACCCTTGACCTTCTGAATTTGGCTTGTTTTACTTAACTAATGATCTCAAATTCCATCCATTTTCCTGCAAATAACATGATTTTGTTTTTCTTTATGGATGAATAAAATGTGTATGTGTGTGTGTATGTGTGTGTGTGTGTGTGTGTGTGAGTGAGAGAGAAAGACAGAGAGAGAGTGAGAGAGAGAGAGAGAGAGGTTGTCTTTATCCATTCATGTGTTGTTGAACACCTAGGCTGGTTCCATAGTTTGGGTATTATGAATTGTGCTGCTGTACACATGGGTATGCATGCATCACTGTAGTATCATGATGACTTTAATTCTTTAGGATAAATACCAAGGAGTGGTACAGCTAAGTGTTATGGTGGTTCCATGCCTAGTCTTTTGAGCAATGTCCATACTGTTTCCCATAGTTGTACTAATTTACAGTCCCACCCAGTGTAAAAGTGTTCCTTTTTCTCCACATCCTCTCCAACATTTACTATTATTTGAATTCTTCACAGCTGCCATCCAATATAGGTTTCTTTTTATCAGCCCATTAAATCTTAGTAAAATATCTGTTGTGTAAGACATTTCTCGGCATTTTCCCATTGACTCTCCATTTTACAGTAGTCTGGTAATACTTTTCCTTTTTTCTTTATCTTTTTGGTTGTTTTTGTTGTTGTTGTTGTTGTTAGTTTATTTTTCTCCCCATAAACCCTCCATTTTGTAGTTGGAGACTTTGACACCTGGGAATGTGCTAAGCCCCAGAGTTTGGGTGCTAACTTTCATACACCTACTTAATGGACTTTCTGGTCAATACGTCCTACTATAGGGACTGCTACTTGCTTACTTGAGAGACCTGAAGGCAAGTCTAATCCATTATTTTGCCAGACCACATTCTGATTCAACTAGGGGGAAAAAGGCAAAAGAGAAAATAACAGGAAATAGTATAAACACACCTGGGCAATTTGCTCATGTGTAAAAGGAGAAAAACAATTACTTAAGTTATATGACTGTTTTAATTGTTTTTATTAATTTTGTGGTTTGAGTGGTGCATTATAATTACACACAACACTAAAACTCATTGTGAAATTTTTTTGTACATGCACATAGCATAATTTTTTCAGTCTCATTCCTCAGGACCTCCCCTTTCCTTATCCTTCTCTCTCACCTTCATCCTCTTCCTCTACTGGTCTCCTCTCTGTTGTTTTTTTAACACACTATAATTATACACAAAAGTGGAATTCATTGTGGCATATTTGCAATGAACATAGCATAGTTTTGTCAATTTTGTTCCCTCATACTACCCCTGTCTCTCCTTTCTTCCCTCCCCTCAATCCCCTTCATCTACTCTTGCTCCATATAGGGAAAGAAGAAAATTTTTATTAAATCTCTTAAATTGAGTACAGTAGTGATACTCAATCCTTTTTAACAACATATTGACCTGTCAATATTTGAAATATCTAGGTACTTTGGCTTCACACACTAACAACTTAATCATAACATCTGCTTGTGAATTATTTGGTTGGATTTTTTTGGTTTTAGGGTTTTTTTGTACTATAGATTGAACTCAGGGGCCATAACCATTGAGCATTTTTTATATTTTATTTAAAGAGAATCTTGCTAGGTTGCTTAGGTCCTCCCTAACTTGCTGAGGTTGGCTCTGAACTCTTGATCCTCCTGTCTCAGTCTCTGGAGCCCCTGGGATGCCTGTGAAGTTCTTTTGGTCCATTCTTATACCTGTGTTAAAAATAATGACCTTAAAATATTTATGTTATTCAGAAACAGCCAATTAATATTACTTATTACTGATATTAAGAAGACCATATATATATATAATATGCTTATATGTACATTTTATGTGTGTGGGGGTGTGTATGTATGTAGTATATATATATATATATATATATATATATATATATATATATATATGAAAGCACCACCATGCCTAGCCCAAATACCTATATTAAATGTGGAAGTTAATTCATATTTGCATCAAAACTAATATTTTGTAGATATTTAGATAATTACCAATGAAATTTCAGTTCTTGGTATCTCTGCATGATTTCATTCTCCTACACACCTCTTCTCCAAAGGAAAATAGTATAAGGAATTTTGTAAGTGGATTTTCCTCACAATGCTTCCATGTCAATTAATTTATGTATCCATAAACAGTTTTTATAGAATCTTACCAAGAAATATCTGTCTAGCTATTATACAACATATCTATTGCCCCCAATATGTACTGGTTTACATCAACATGTGTATTTAATTCTGTTTTTGAAGTACATACCTGTACAATAAATGCTATAACTGAGCAAAGCATTTAATTTGAGGAAGGGATATCATTTAGTTTATTGGTTTATTATTACAACAATCCTTTAAAACATCTTGTCCCTCTCTTCATATCACACAAGGGAATTTCCATATAATATGTAGGAGGATATTTCTTTAACTATTAACATTTTGTATATTCAATTTTACTATAAAAAAGTTACATTTGTTGTCCAAATTTTTAAAAAAAATCAGTCATTTTCCATCACATCCTCTATTCTGATGACCTATTATGGCAGTATCACTGCAGTCTATTGATTAATAAAATTCCACCATAAATCACCAAGAATTTTCCTCTGGTGTTATGAACATTATTTCTATTGGCTTCAGTAGAAAAGAGAGCAACCGGGGATGAGAGGCGGGAAGTGAACATGTTAGCCCTGTATCACTGACCTGACATTATGTGCAGAATAGGTGCAAGTCTCTCCACCTCTCTGTGCCCATACTGCTTAATGGAAATTGGGAGAATAGCACTCATCTCCAAAACACAGCACCACAGGTGGTGTGGAACTTAATGAATATTGGGTCATTGTGGTATTATTCAAATAAAAAATCCCATCACTATGGAAAAGATGAGTTTAATGATGAATAAATTTTCCAAATGTCACTGCAGTCTGGAGTAATGTGATTTCTACAATGTGCCTCAAACCAAATCATAATTTTTGCCTACACCCTTCTCTTTGTACTACATTTTCTTTTTATATTCATGTTAATCGCTTTTTATAAATTCAAGATCTGTCCAATATTAATTTACATTTTCTATGGTGCTGAAATATACTAAAATGTATAGTTTTAGTCATTATTAACTTTGCACTTCAATATCATTAATAACATTAAGGTTGTTGGAAAACTATCACCATCATAAAGGGCTAAAATTTTTCTCATTTCCTATCTGAACCTTTATACTCAATTCTAAACTCTCCATTAGTCTCTTCTCCCAACCTTATAACTACAATTCCACTGTGAAACATGAGAAATTAAGGCTATTAAATTACAAAATAATGTAACCAAAGAGGCAAGATTTACAGGTACCAGTGTTAAACTTCATTGGTTTTCCAAATTAAAAATGAAATATATGTCACTGATAATGAGATTAGACTACCCTACTAAGGAGCTTCTTTAGGGCACTTTTAATGTCCCTGTTTCTCAAGCTGTAGATGAAGGGGTTCAGCATAGGAATGACAGCTGTGTACATCACTGAGGCCACTGCACCCTTTCTAGAAGAATGGGACAGAACTGAACCAAGGTACACTCCAATTGCTATTCCATAAAACAAACAAAAAACTGCCAGGTGAGACCCACAGGTGGAGAAGGCTTTGTACTTCCCACCTGAGGATGAGATCTTCAAAATGGAGGAAAAAATTTTATAATATTAGAAAAGGATCCCTAAGAGGAGGAAACAGCCATATATGGCACCAACAAGATACATGACTAGGTTATTGGTGAAGGAGTCCCAACAGGAAAGACTGAGGACTTGAGAGGGATCACAGAAGAAATTAGAAATTTCAACATCTTTCAAGGTGGTAGACTGTAATGCAATCTAATTGTGCAGCTGTGATTCAAAAAGCCTAATCAAAAAAGACCCCAGAACTAAGAAGCCACAAAGTCGAGGGTTCATAATGATTGGATAATGCAGGGGGTGACAGATGGCCACAAACCAGTCGTAGGCCATCACAGTCAGAAGCATGTCATCCATACATGCAAAAATGAGAAAGAAAGACATCTGTGTCAGGCAGCCCACATAGGAGATGGCTCTGCTGTGAGTTTGGATGTTCACAATCATTTTTGAGACTGTGGTGGAGGTTAAACCAATGTCAGCCAAGGACAGGCTGGAGAAGAAGAAGTACATAGGGGTGTGGAGGTGGGAGTCAGAGATGACAGCCAGAATGATGAGCAGGTTCCCAAGTACTGTGACTAGGTACATGGACAGGAACAGGCCAAAGAGTATGGGCTGCAGGTCCAGATCCTCTGAGAGGTTCACAAGTAGAAATTCAAAAACACATGTAAGATTTTGTGGGTCTATATTGATTGGACACCTTTTGAAAAGAAAAGAGGATTATAAAAGAAATATATAAATGGGCACCCAGCACTCTGTATACATTTGAATTCAAGTCTTTACAAGAAAAGTGTTCATGCTTAATATCTATGCAACTTCAACAGTACTTCTCAGTAGCAAAAAACCCGGTCTTCCTGTACTCTTTGGTTATTGCTTTCTGCATTATTCATTGCTTCCTTCCACACCATTAGATGTCCAGTGGCAGTGGAGGGAACAAGTTGTGATCACAGTAAAATGCAGCCTACTTGCTGGCAGCTGGAAGTTTGCTGGGGCAATCAGCTAGATGTTGCTGGGGCCGCTGTGAGCCAATCATCAGCCAGCAGCTGGAAGTTTGCTGGCAGCTGGAAGTTTGCTGGGGCCCCTTTGGCTGTGGCTCTCAACATCTCCCCCTCTCTGTTTAAACAACAAGCATGTGGCTTAGGGACCGTGCCTGTTAGGCAGTCCAATTCAACATATGGTCCTTACCCGTCATCGGATGAACTGACCTCTAGGCGTCAGCCTCCTGTCTTAGGTTGGTACCACTGCAATTGGATCATACCTGTCACTGACTACCGGTCCAGCATACAGCCATACTTGTGGATAGGCCTTTGCACCAGTGGGGGGGTGAGGTTCTTTGCCTCACCTCTGTTGGCCCCCAAATTTTAGACCATCACTAGTAGAGGAGGATGCAAAATGCCATGACATTAAGCCAATTGAGGGCTCCTTTGAAAAATTGTACCACCGGTGACATCATCAGCAAAAATACCCCAACACTACCACAAGTCACTGCACCAACAGATAGTTCACAATGCATACAGGTGAGCTCACAATGTGTCCAGGCAAGTTCGGCAAGCAGTTCAGTGATGGATATTGTAGAAGCTGTAGATTGGTTTTATCTTTGACTTCACCAGCACTGGGATGAAGATAGGAATTCTGGCAATAATGGCTAAAGAAAAAATTATGTAACATTACAGAAGGCACTAAAAGAAAACAATTTTCTTAACAATTTACATTATCTTTAAGAGAATTATTAAATATAATGAAAAGGAAAGGTGAAAGTAAACAAACAGATCTGTTAACCTTCTTTTTTGTTTACATATTAAAACAATCCTCAACAGTTGTTTACCCAATTTAAATTAAACCATATAAATCACGTGAAAAAAAATATTTGGATCCATTTTATCATGAGCGCTCATCATATATGATATATGGACATACATACATTCAAACATATAACACAAAACACAAGTGTGCACACATAATATAATACATACAACACATAACATTATAGTAAAGGCCTTATAACTTTTTACAGGTGAAATCTCCATTGCAATGTTTAAAAACTCTATAGTCAAAAAATAGAACTGATCAGCAAAACATTAACCTAGGTCTGTATGAGCTCAAAAAACAAAATAGAACTTCATGATATGGCAAAGGGCAATAACAAAATAGATATTGAAAAAAGCATCCTGGTTCTGTTGCAGATGTAAGAATAGCCAAACTGGAGTTTTGGATATCAGTTGTTATGGATTTGAGCCAAATCATCTTCTTTTTGGTCTGTAGAAATCGCTTTAGTTAATCTTTCTGGAATCCAAATCGGCTGCTGTTCTCCCTGTGGAAACACATAAACAGACCCCCGACTCCAGACAATCACTGGGTCAGGACTTTGGTTAATCTCTCTGGAATCCAAATCGGCTGCTGTTCTCCCTGTGGAAACACACAAACAGATCCTCGACTCCAGACAATTACTGGGTCAGGACCTTTCCATTGTCCTGTTAGAATATCCTTCCAAAGTACCTTGGGCTTATGTACATTTTTTGGACACATATGCCTTTCCGCAGCACTAAGTCCTGATGAATCCAAATTTAAAAAGTTTAGAGTAAAAAGGGTTATTTTAAGTTTATCTTTGGGGAATATATACCCCTTCCCAATTCCTTCTTTTTGCTTTAATAAGTACATTTTAATAGTTTGATGAGCTCTTTCAACTATGCCTTGTCCCTGTGGATTGTATGGGATTCCTGTTATATGAGTAATGCCAAATGTTGAGCAAAATTGTTTAAAAGAGGTAGAAGTATAACCAGGGGCATTATCTGTTTTTAACTGTTTTGGAACACCCACAGTGGCAAAATTTTGTAAGCAATGAGCTATAACATCTTTAGTTTTTTCTCCAGCATGAAGGGAGCCCATCAAAAATCCAGAAGAAGTATCAACTGTAATATGCAAATATTTTAATTTTCCAAATTCTGGCAAGTGTGTGACGTCCATCTGCCAAATATGGTTAGGTATCAATCCTCTAGGATTGACTCCAAGATTAACTTGTGGTAAAAAGGTCACACAATTTTGACATTGTTTTATTATTTGTCTAGCTTTTTCCTTAGTTATTTTAAAATGCTTTTGTAAAGTATTAGCATTGACATGGAACTTTTTATGAAAATTTATAGCTTCTTCTAGTGTAGAGAAAATATGTATGTCATGTGTAGTTTTATCTGCTAAATCATTGCCCAAACTAAGGGCTCCAGGCAATCCTGTATGTGCCCTGATATGTCCTATAAAGAATGGATCTTTTCTGTCCCAGATTAGACTTTGTATAGTGGAAAGCAAAGAGAAAACAGTAGAAGAAGGGGAAATCCTACCAGCATCTTCAAGAGATACTATAGCATTAACTACATACTGACTATCAGAAAATAAATTAAATACAGAATCTTTAAACATCACAAAAGCTTGTAAAACTGCATTAAGCTCTACCTTTTGAGCTGATTGTTTGGGTACTAAAAATGTAAATGTTTGATCAGGGGTAACTACTGCTGCTGTACCATTATTTGACCCATCAGTGAATATATTTGGAGCATTCATGATAGGTGTTTTTCTTGTCATTTTTGGAAAAATTACAGGATGCAATGACCAAAAAGACAATAAAGGATTAGATGGTAAGTGGTTATCAAATGAAACATTAGATTTGCACATGATTATTGCCCAAGTATTTAACTCATTAGCTAACTCATCAATTTGATTCATAGTATATGGAGTAATAATTTTATTGGGAGAAATTCCAAACACTCCCTTTGCTGCTTTTATTCCTTTGAGTATTAATTGTCCTACAGCCTCAGGATACCTAGTAAGAATAGTGTTAGGAGAATAAGATAAATGTATCCATAATAATGGACCTTCTTGCCAAAATACTCCTGTAGGAATATTTTTTGTTGGTAGTACAATAAATAATAAAGGCAAACTTATATCAATTCTATCCAAATGCATATTTTCCATATATGTTTCAATGATTTTTAATGCCTTTCTTGCTTCAGGCGTTAACATTCGGGGTGAATTTGGATCTGATGGACCTTTTAGGATATCAAATAAAGGTCCCAACTCTCCTGTTGGTATACCTAAATAAGGCCTTATCCAATTTATGTCTCCTAATAACTTTTGAAAGTCATTAAGTGATTTGAGTTGATCTACTCGTATTTGAATTTTTGGTGGACGGACCATGGTTGAGGATAATAGAACTCCTAAATAATTAATTGGAAAATTTAATTGTACTTTATCTATTGCTATCTCTAGGTTATAATTTTTTAATAAGTTTGTAAGTGTGGCATAACATTCTAGCAATGTGTTTTTATCTTTGTGTGCTAATAATACATCATCCATATAGTGAAATATTTGTAGTTCAGGATTTTGATTTCTAAGTGGCTGGATTACTTTGTTAACATAAATTTGACACATAGTTGGGGTGTTAGCCATCCCTTGAGGGAGTACTTTCCATTCATATCTCTGATCAGGACCTTCATGATTCAGTGCAGGAATAGTAAATGCAAAACGTGGACTATCCTCAGGATGAATTGGAATTGAAAAAAAACAATCTTTAATATCTATAACTAAAACATACCAGGTTTTTGGCAAAGCAGACAACTGAGGAATCCCTGATTGAGCAGGTCCCATAATAACCATCTCATTATTAATGGCTCTTAAATCTTGCAATAATCTCCATTTACCAGATTTCTTTTTGATGACAAAAATGGGAGTATTATGGGGAGATACAGAAGGTTGTATATGTCCTTCTGCTAATTGTTGTTTGACCAGGTCATGGGCTGCTTGTATCTTTTCTTTAGTCAGGGGCCACTGAGGAACCCATACTGGTCTTTCTGATTTCCAAGTAATTTTGATTGTCTCAGTGGCCCTTTCTGAAAATCCAACCCATGTCTGTCTGTTCCTTGATCTATTTGTATTGGTGCTGCTATACCTTGTTCTTGTTTTTCTAATCTTTTTCCTTTCCTAAAACCTTGTCTAGTCATAATAGTGGGTGCATTTTGGTTGATGTTATTTGTTAATGTCAAACCTAATTGATCTAGGACATCTCGTCCCCATAAATTTACGGGAAGATGATCCAATACATATGGCTGTATAGTTCCTTCACATCCTTCAGGATCCTTCCAATCTAATACCATTGCACTTCTATGGGGATTAGTCGCCACTCCTAGGCCTCGAAGCGTTTGAGTGGCTTGTTGTAATGGCCAGTGTTTTGGCCATTCTTGACGAGAGATGATGCTAAGGTCTGCACCTGTATCCAGTAGCCCATTAAATTCATGTCCTTGAATATTTAGTTTTAGCATGGGGCGAGAATCTAAATTTAAAGAAAGCATAGCCCAATCTACACCTGTGGAGCCTAATCCCTTGGAACCTCTTTCTACAGTACGACTGGAAAATTTATCATGTAGGCTGGGTATTATTAGTAACTGTGCTATTCTATCTCCTGGTGAAATTACTGATATACCCTTTGGAGAACTGGCTATAATTTTTATTTCACCTTCATAATCGGGTGCTGGGAGCCATTAGCCAAGTAAGTATGACAATTTCCTTGCCAGCGTACCCCATGTTGCAGTGACATTGAATGTACTTAACCTTGCTCAAGGACCAAGGCAGATTAGGGTGTTCCCGGTTTTAAGATAATCTTGTTTAGGGCGTTCCCAGTTTAGGTTCCAGGTTTAAGGTTTAAGATTATTCCTGCTGGGAATAGGGCGTATCCTGCTGCCTGAGTTCCCCTTGAGTTCTCACGGGATTCAGACAGTATATTTTGGAGATAGAAGCCCAGTGGAGGGGGATTTGGGCAGAGAACGTGGATTTGGGAGAGAACGTGGATTTCCCCAGAACGTGATTGTAGACGGCTGGTGTGAGTTCGGGAATAAAGAGTTGCTGTTTGAATCTACAAGCTGTGTGGTGGCTCGTGATTTTGTGCCCAGCCAGACTGTGGCATTTGGTGGCCCGTACGAGGAACTTCTGAAGCTTAGAGGTAAGTGAAATTTCTCACCCCTGAAGAAGAGCGAAAGAATGGGTGACCAATTCAAAAAACAATGTGTTATTGTTTTGATTTATTTTGTTTTTATTTCAAGTTGCCTGTTCCTAGAACTTTCTCAGGCAAACTGGGGAAAATGGTTGACTCAAGGTTTGAAGTTGTTCGCCTCCGAGCAAGAGAAATTGTTAGAGGAAGGAGGCACCCCAGTGAGACCAAGAACAATTAGGGCATATGTTGATACAATACAAAAATGTAGCACATGGCTTTTTAAAGACAAATTATTAAGTATATCAATGGGACCATCATGGTATCCTGTAGAAGAATTTTTCCTCAACTACATTTGTCTAAGATCTTGGTTTTTACAGACATCTGATTAATTTACAAAGCTAAAGTGTTAAAATATCAACCACTAAATATGAAATCAAGTACTCTTTACTTATTAAGTCCCATAAGTTAATATATTTAAACATTATGTGTGTTTTCATAAATTGGTAAATGGAAAAATGTTTAATATTGCTTTGTGTCTGTGTCTTTGCTAAAACAAGGTTACTAAGAGTTAAGATTCTATCATGTGTAATTTATATACAAAGAGTATAAGAAGTTTCAGTTGGGTTTCAATTATAATATTATAGTATCATAAAAAACATGAAAGTCTTTCATCTTATTAAAGTGGAGTAATTTGTCTAAATCAGAAATTTTATAAGAGTTGTTTCAGAATGTAAATTTATAAAAAGGGTTAACGGTTAAAAAAGAGATAGAAAAAGATTCAAGATGTGGAAATATATTTTAATATAAAAGGTTAAAGGAAAAAGAAATGTTTCTAGATGAGATAATCTCTGTGTGGTAAAGTAAAAAGTTGTAAAATGCCATTTAAAAAGATTTTGAGGAAACTAGACTTACTTTAAAAGCTTGAGAAAGGAAGAAAGAAGAAAAAGATATTTGTACATGGCAGATTGAGACAAAGCTTCTCAATGGAGTTAAAAAAAAAAAGCCTTTGGTTGAAGGGCAGCCATGTAAACTAACATTAAAGCGATTTAAACAGAATCTAAGCCTCGTTTAAAAGAGTGAAGTTGTAGGTGGTGAAAAAGTACATTTAAAAGTACAGTATAGATGATAATTAAAAGGCTTTAAAAGGTTAAATTGAAGGTGGTCGAGATACCTTCATGGCGGAAAAAAGATTGCTTTATTGCATCATTCGAAGCCTAGTTAATCTTAAAGGCATTACTTAAAAAAAATGGGAAGATAATAGGATAAAAGATATTTAGATAAAGAAGATTAAAAATTTGAAGTGAAAAACTTTAAAGACAGAAGTATAGAAAGTTAAAAAGAAAAAAGATAAAGAAGATGTAGGAAGATTAAAAAAATGTAGGAAGACAAGAATTTTAAACCCACAAAATAGGAAAAAACAAAAAAAAAACTAGGAGGAAAATAAGCAACTAAGGGTAAAAATACAAACCTTAGGAAAAAAAAAACTAGAAGATAGAAATAAGATAGAAAATGGTTGAAAATGTCAAGTAAGGTATTACACAGATAGAAAATGCAAAAAGCTAAGACAACTATTAGATACAGACATACTTATTAAAGCAAAAAGAGGGAATTGGAAAGGGGTATATATCCCCCATAGATAAACTTAAAATAACCCTTTTTACTCTAAACTTTTAAATTTGGATTCATCAGGACTTAGTGCTGCGGAAAGGCATATGTATCCAAAAAATGTACATAAGCCTAAGGTACTTTGGAAAGATATTCTAACAGGACAATGGAAAGGTCCTGACCCAGTGATTGTCTGGAGTCGGGGTTCTGTTTGTGTGTTTCCACAGGGAGAACAGCAGCCCATTTGGATTCCAGAGAGATTAACTAAAACAGTTTCTACAGATCGAAAAGAAGATGATTTGACTCAAATCCATAACAGCTGATATCCAGAACTCCAGCTTGGCCATTCTTACATCTGTGACAGTGATTAACCAGTGATGCAATTTTTATTTCCTTGCCAGCGCACTCCATGTTAATTGTGGTAGTGCTGACATATCTTTGCTGATGGTGTCACCAGTGATGCAAATTTTCCCAAGGAGCCGTCAATTGGCTTGGTGTCGTGGCATTTCTGTATCCTCCTCCCTTCTGCTAGTGATGGTCTAAAATTTGGGGGCCAATGGCTTATGCTGGACCGGTAGTCAGTGACGGGTATGATCCAATTGCAGTGGTATCAACCTAAGACAGGAGGCTGACGCCTAAAGGTCAGTTTTCCGATGACGGGTAAGAACCATATGTTGAATTGGACAACCTACCAGGCACGGTCCTTAAGCCACATTGCTTGTTGTTTAATTAATCAGAAGGGGGGAGATGCTGGGAGCCATTAGCCAAGTAAGTATGACAATTTCCTTGCCAGCGTACCCCATGTTGCAGTGACATTGAATGTACTTAACCTTGCTCAAGGACCAAGGCAGATTAGGGTGTTCCCGGTTTTAAGATAATCTTGTT
Source organism: Marmota monax (assembly GCF_021218885.2). Taxonomy (NCBI): domain Eukaryota; kingdom Metazoa; phylum Chordata; class Mammalia; order Rodentia; family Sciuridae; genus Marmota; species Marmota monax. The sequence continues at coordinate 90,890 of NW_026693229.1, read as the reverse complement.
TAGGGCGTTCCCAGTTTAGGTTCCAGGTTTAAGGTTTAAGATTATTCCTGCTGGGAATAGGGCGTATCCTGCTGCCTGAGTTCCCCTTGAGTTCTCACGGGATTCAGACAGTATATTTTGGAGATAGAAGCCCAGTGGAGGGGGATTTGGGCAGAGAACGTGGATTTGGGAGAGAACGTGGATTTCCCCAGAACGTGATTGTAGACGGCTGGTGTGAGTTCGGGAATAAAGAGTTGCTGTTTGAATCTACAAGCTGTGTGGTGGCTCGTGATTTTGTGCCCAGCCAGACTGTGGCAATCGGGATCAATTACCCCAGGACTTATCATAAGTCCTTTTAGAGTAGAAGAGCTGCGTCCCAATAATAAGCCTACTGTTCCTTTGGGAAGAGGTCCTTTCACCCCTGTGGGAATGATTTGAACTCCCATCTCTGGAGTTAGTACTGCTCTGGCGGAGGCGCAGATGTCCAACCCTGCGCTCCCTCTGGTTTGTCTGATGAGGGATCTGATGGACAATGTGTCCTGGGCACTACCCTGATGGGGTTGCTGGGTTCCTCCAGTGCTCCGTATATTTGTGGTTTGGGGCCCCGGAGCATTGGGCCCCCCTGTCCATTTTTTGGCAATGGAGCCCGATGCCTTTCTCCACGATATCGTGGATAAACACCTGGTCCTTGTTCGTTTTTTGATAATGGAGTACCCTCTATGGTGGTTTGAGAACGGCATTCATTAGCCCAATGTCTCCCTCTACGGCATCGTGGGCAAATACCTGGTATTCTACTCCTTTGATACCTAGTTTTGTTAAACCCTCCTCCAATGGGGCAATTCCTTTTAAAATGTCCTGTTTGTTCACAATTGTAGCATGTTCTTGGCCTGGCATCTAAAGCCTGTTTTACTGCAGCTGCCACAATTTGCCCTTGTTCATTAATGTCTCTGGCATCTAAAGCCTGTTTTACTGCAGCTGCCACGACTTGCTCTTGTTCATTAATGTCTCTACATAATTTAATATATGTGTTTAAATCTTCATGTTTCCATGGTCTAATGATATCTCTGCACCAACGATTCGCTTGCTCATAAGCCAGGTGTTTTAGTAATGGCATTGCTTGTTCTGTATTCCCAAAAACTCTGGTAGCTGTTTGAATAAGCCTATCTACAAATTCAGCATAAGGTTCATTAGCTCCTTGTATGACCTTAGATAATTGACCTTGTAAACCTCCATGTCCTTGTAAAGTCTTCCATGCCTTAATTGCATCTGCAGCAATTTGTGCGTATACGCCAGGATCATATGCAATTTGTTGCTGCTGATCCTCATAAGGTCCCTTTCCTAACAACATATCTAGATTTCTCTGAGGATAACCAGCTGCTGCATTTTGCCTAGCCGTGTCCTTGCAAAATTCCTCATTGGCAACCTTCCATAACAGGTATTGTCCTCCATTTAGCACAGCTTTACACATATTAGCCCAATCTGCTGGCGTCATGTTCAAGTTGTTAATGGATTCGACCATGCTTACAGTGAAGGGTGCTTGAGGACCATAGGTTGTTACAGCCTCTTTTAGCTGCTTCACTGTTTTGAAATTTAAAACTTGGTAAAATCGCTGCCCTCCTGCCTCAAATACAGGGCATGTTAATATTTGAGACCTTGTCTCAGGATCCCAACTATCAACTGCGGGGGTTGGGGGCCTCCCAGCATATGGAGGTGGCGCTGTTGGTTGGACACTTACACCCTCTGGTGATAGAAAGGTGTTAGTAGCAGTCTCCTGTAGAGGTGGTGCTGTTGGTTGGACACTTACACCCTCTGGTGATAGAAAGGTGTTAGTAGCAGTCTCCTGTTGTAACTTTCCCCCTGATGGCTTTTTCTGTTTTACACTTTCTTTCTCTGTCTGACTAGCTTGAGAGGCCTTCTCTTTTACTTGAATCTTTTCCTCTGTCTGACTAACTTGAGAGACCTTCTCTTTTACTTGAATCATTATGTCTTCTTCTTCCTCTACCATTGTCTGAACTGAAGGCTTTGGACTAAGCAAACAAAATATGAACGTCCACAATGGCAATGTGCCAACTGGCAGAGTCCCTGGGCTTTTCTTTTCTATTCTTTTTAAATCTTCACCATGATGGTTCCATTGTGATATATTTAACAACTCCTCCTTAAAAAGCCATGGGCTACATTTTTGTATTGTATCAACGTATGCCCTGATTGTTCTTGATTTTACTGAGATGCCTCCTTCCTCTAACAATTTACTTAACACTCTTTCAGTTTGTTTTTTACTAATTTCTGATCCCATATTTCTACTATAATACAACCCAACAAGATGACGCCAAACAAAACCGAGACAGAATGAAATAAAAAGGGAACAACAAAAAGTCATTATAGCCTTTCTATCCTCCTGACATGGGCATCCGTCCTTTCTCCCTATCTGTTCCTCAGATGTAAATAGTTTTTCCTCAGATGTGAGCGGTTTTTCTTCCATCTTACACATCTCCAGGGACAGGCAACTTAAAACAAAAGTGAAACAAAATAACTAAAGAAGAATCTTAAAATGGCTACCCATCCTCTCGCCCTGCCCTCAGGGGCGAGCAGTTCACTTACCCTCAGTCGCTCCCCGTGCGAGCCACCAAATGCCGCAGTCTGGCTGGGCACAATCAGGAGCCACTTGTCAAAAGAAACTAACTTTATTTTTAGAACCACACACGACAAAGAAAATAGTCTCTCAGGAAAAACCCTCAGAGCCTCAACTGCCACCACCGGCTTTCCCCAAGCCTCTCTCTCCCCCACAAGCTTCTCTCCACCTCCCACAATCCTCCTGCTCTTGAGGCCGATTGGCTGGGTCACGTGGGCGGAGCCAAAAAAGTCCCCCAATGAGCAGCTCCGTGGTCTGAAAGGGCAGGGAAACAGTCCAATGAGCATCACCGCAGAGGAGCCAATCAGCTAGATGTTGCTGGGGCCGAGGAGCCAATCACCTAGATGTTGCTGGGGCCGCTGTGAGCCAATCATCAGCCAGCAGCTGGAAGTTTGCTGGCAGCTGGAAGTTTGCTGGCAGCTGGAAGTTTGCTGGGGCCCCTCAGGCTGTGGCTCTCAACACTACTCTTTAAGAAAAAATGTGAGAAGGTAGTAAGCTTCCTTTTTATTAAAAAAAATTTAATAAAAAGAAATTAAGAGGCAGTCCAAAGTATCTTGTTTTGTTCTAAGACCTTGGGACTAATTTCTTTGATTTGCAATATTTAAATGCTGTGTCTCCCCCTGCCAAGCAAAGAATAGGCTCTGGAGAATTGAAAATGAGAAAAGGAGATTTTTCTTCCCAAATACAGACCATATACATCTGGAGGACTGAAAATAAAATGTCCAATAAAGAAATAGGAAAACAGCAATGTCAGGTGACTGATGCTTTAGCTGAATAGCATGAAGAATAAACTTATTAGTAATAACACATTTATTTTTCCCTAAATTTATATATGCATCACACATTATCACATACAGAGGAGTAATAACACATTTATTTTTCCCTAAATTTATATATGCATCACACATTATCACATACAGAGGCCCTATTATCTATTTAATCCTTCCTCATTGGAGTTATCTCAACTAGAAATCAACTCAGATAACAATGCTGAGTCTCAGATACCAACACTTCCCCCACATCTCAGAAATGATAACAACAGTAGAAAGATTAAAAAAATAAATGGTTAGACTCTGAGTTGGGTCTAAATGTTTCATTATTTCCCAGCTGTCATAAAGTTTTTAGCAGAGGTCTTAACCACAGGTACAATTCAAGTTATATTTTTAAAGTCTTCCCAGTTCTGTGAGTAAGAATAAAATCAAGACCTCACATAAGGTGACCTTTTGAGATTTAGTGGGCTATTTACAAGCATGGACGACCATGTAGTCAGCTGTAAGGATGTTCCAGAGTGGGTACAAGACAGAGATCTGTGCTGAATTATCATGAGTCTCCCCTAATGTGACCTGTAGCTGTTCTTCCATAGTGCATGCAGCAGGCACCCCCACTGCTCGGCCCTGTGATCCCCAGGAATCCCAAAAGAAAGAACACAGTGGACAAGGCTCTCTTTCTGCTGGTAAGAGAAATGGCTGATTGGATTGTTGATGGGACAGCCTGCCAGGATTCTCCTGCATGATGCCCTGTGTCCATGGTCAGACAGCCCAATGTAAACATGGCTTTAATATTTTCTACCTATAAATGATTACAAGTTACATAAATATAATGCACATTTTCAATTTGCTTTTTTAAATATTTTTATTCATGCAGTAGTTATACATAGTAGTAGGATTTATTTTGATAAACCTATATATGCATGAAATATAATTTGCTTCATTTTAGTCCGCATTACTTTCTCATTTCTTCCCCATCTCCCATTCCCCTTCCTCTACTCTATGGGTCTTCCTTCTATTTTGGTATTGTTTTTAACTGGTGATTATAGATATACGTTAAGATGAAATTCACTGTGGTGTACTCATATATGTGCACACCATAATTTGGTCAACTTCATTCCATGGTTCTTCCTTTTCCCGTCCCTCCACCCTCCTCCTCTATCCTCTTCCTCTACTCCAGTGAACTCCCTTCTACTTTCACAGGATCCCTCCTTTTTTCCCTATTTTGCTCTAGCTTCTGTTTGTGAGAGAAAATGTACACTCATACATTGTTGGTGGGACTGCAAATTGGTACAACTACCCAGGAAAGTAGTGTGGAGATTGGCCAAAATCTAAGAATGGAATCACCATATGGCCTAGCTATCCTATTCCTTCGTATTTATCCTAACGAACTAAAATCAGCATTTCATAGTGATACAGGAACATCAATGTTTATAGCAGCTCAATTCACAATATCCAAATTATGGAACCAGCCCAGGTGCCCATCAACAGATGAATGGATAACGAAAATTTGGTATATATACACAATGGAGTTTTACTTAGTCATAAAGAAAAATTAAATTATGGCATTTTCTGGTAAATGGATAGAACTGGAAAACATCATGTTAAGTGGAAATAAGCCAGACACTTTTCATTTTGTATAAAACAGTAATAAAGTGGCCTACTAATTAAGTGAGATGCTACACATGAAATGAAACAAATGACAGAACACATTGTTCAGCACCTGGAACCGGAGAAGCTCTATGTATCAGTTCATGATCCTCTGGCTTTTATCATCCTCCTCATCGTCCTTATCATCACTATCATAGTCCCTTTTCAGTGCTTAGGAAACTCTTTAGAAGGACCCATTTTGTGATGTTGTGGGTGAGATTTATATGAGAAATAGAACCAATGTGGGTAGACAGCATATTTTGAATAAGATTTCTGATATTCCCACCTTAAACCAAAATGTAAACTTTACAATCCCCAAAGCTGAAATTTTCAGATGGTATCCTCCCATCTGGCTCTCCAAAATGTGATGTTCATCCTCATGGTGAAAAAACAATATTCCAATAATCCTTCCCACATCCTCTGGCCCCCTCTGCACTTACTGGGTTAGGCCGCTTCTCTGCTGGGTCATGACCAAGAAGTACAGATCCCAAGATCTACCCATGACTGGGGCTCAATTAGACTCAGGCCCTGTTCACGGCAATCATATGGATAAGGTATCAACTACGAGCTTCTTGATGCATTCAACCACAGCAGGAGACACAGTATGCAGCTCTCTGGGATGGACCATCAAAGAAAAACACTAAAGCCATGGGCTCTTTATTGATTATTAAAGGACCTTGGATGTTAAATGCACAGAGCTCATAATTAGCCAAATTAATCCATGTTGTCCCAGTCTCTGAGGACTTTCTAACATTAATGGAGGAAATGAATGTCCACAAAAGGGCTTGGACTTTCCCTCTACCTTGGAGGAAGTTCGTGTACTATTTGCTTCTTTCACCTCTACATTTTGTAAAGATACGTCTGCTTTTTTTATCCATTTTTATTGAGGTAAAGTATAAATAACAAAAAATCACCATTTTAACCATATTGAGTACCCACCCACCATGGTGGATATTTAATATGAATTCATAGTTTTAGTTAATTGTGCTCACATAATTATGCAATCATTGCCATCATCCAAATCCAGAAACTGCCTTATTAGCCAGATTGTGTCTTCCATCACTGCTTCCCTCAAATTTTATGGAGTCCTGAATGTTGAGATGACAGAAGGCCAGTCAAACCTATCCCCACACCCACTTTCCTTTAACCTCATATGCCCCTGTCATCTCTGCTGAGAAAGCCTACAATGAAGAGCTTACTGTAGCAGAGATCACCATTGCTTTTTTTGAGCCAGCCAACCTGATGGTGAACTGTGACACTTGCCATGATAAATACATAGATTGCTGCCTGTTTTAACTTGATGATGTTGTCCCCAAAGATGTTAATGCTGCCATTGTTGATATCAAAACCAAGCATACCATCCAGTTTGTGGATTGGTACCCTAATGACTTCAAGGGTAGCATTAGTCATTACCCTCCCTCTGTGGTATCTGGTGAAGACCTGGCCAAGGTACAGCAAGCTGTGTGTATGCTAAGCAACACCACAGCCATCGCTGAGGCCTGGGCTCACCCAGGTCACAATTTTAACCTGATGTAGGCCAACCGTGCCTCAGTTCACTGGTACATGGGCAAGGGGTTACAGTAAAGAGGACATGGCTGTCCAAGAGAAGGACCATGAGGAAGTTGAAACAGTGCTAAGAAAGAGGATGAGGGTAAGAGTATTCATCTTTCTGCTGCAATTTTACACTGTGTTGTCTTATATTTGTCTTATTTCTGCTTTTTGTAGCCCTGGACCATCAAAAATAGTGTTTCCATTCAAAAAGAGAAAGATTAGTTTCAGGCAGCCCACTATGGAGATGAGTCCACTGTGAATGTTGATGTTTATAGCCATCTTTGGAATTGTGGAGGATGAGAAATAGAAGTCAATCAAGGACAGGTTGGAGAAGAAAAATGTGTGGCTGTGCGGAGGTAGGAAACAGACAAATGATGAGCAGTTCCCAAGCACCATAACCACACACAGGGACAGGAATCATCCAAAGAGAAAAGGCTGCAACTCCAGAACACCTGAGAGCCCAGAGGAAAGATTCTGTCCCATGCGTAAGATTTTGTTCTTCTATATTGTTTGCACACCTTTTGGGAAATGTAAACAGGGTTGGGTGAAAGACATGAAAAAGCAAGCACTTACAACTCTGTTTATATTTTAATTCACACATTCACAAGTATTCACACCTGAAGTCCATACAACTTCAGCATTACTTCTCAGTTGTGACAGGCCCAGTCTTCTTAGAACTCTTGCATTACTGGTTTCTGTGACATTTATCTCCTATACACACCCCCTTTAGAGACAATCAACTGAGCAACATTAGTAGACTAAAAGTAGGAGAGATAACAAGTCCTTGATGGCTCTGTAATATATTCTATTCTTTGAAGAAGAAAATACAGAATAAAAAATGTCCATACCCTTTAAGGAAAGCCATTCTCGTTAAGATAAAATAAGAAGAGTCAAATATACCTCACTTTATTCCACAACAGTGGTACAAAACTGCATTTAGAATGCTTGTGAACTCTCTGTAAGAGCTAGGACTGCCCTATCTGAACTCTAGGTTAAAGTTGATAGCTTGTCATGTGCCATTTGTCCCAGGGTTTTTCATCATTCTTGGGTTTTCCATTTTCCCTTCTTTGTGGATAAAAGTGTTCAGTCAAATATGATTTATCTTTCTAAAATCACTTAATATATGACTCCTATTATTAATCTTGATAGATTTTAAATTTTGATAAATACACTTAGATTCCAAAAATCATATGTTCTGGTTTGGATGTAATGTGTCCCTCAAAAGCTCATGTATGAGACAATGCAAGAAGGTTTAGAGAACAAATGATTGGATTACCAGAGCCTTAACCCAATTGGTGAATTTATCACCTGATGGGATTAATTGAGTGGTAAGGCAGGTGAGGTGTGGCTGGAGGAGGTGGGGCATTGGGGGTGTGGCTTTGGGGTGTATATTTGTATCTGGAAAATAGAGATATCTCTCTCTCTCTGCTTTCTGATCACCACGTGAGCTGCTTCCCTCCCTCTTCTACCATGATGTTCAGCCTCACCTTGAACCCCAAGAAATGGTGCCAGGCTTCTGTGAACTGAGGCCTCTGAAACCATGAGCCCTTGAATAACTTTCCTCCTGTACAGTTTTACCTGTCAGGTCTTTCAGTCACAGCAGCAAAAAACCTGACTGAAATAACATACAACATTACTATCTACAAATGTGGTATTGGTACACACTACACTTACCTGTCAATGAGTAAAACATAATGAAATTATAAGAATAAAATCTTAAGGTTTTCATTTAATATAGGCTTATTTCTATCAACCTATTAAATCTCACTATAAAGCAGAGGTAGGTTACGAACCCTGACCCTTCCACAATCCAGAAAGGAGGCAGAGAAAAAACAGCTGACCACAAAAGTGGATGACAGAGTCAATGCTCTAAGAGTCAATACTGGACAGTCTGAGGTTTGGAGAGACTTGAAGTTTGGTTACTGGAGAAGAAAACAAGGACAGAGTTGCTTAACCCAAACCCATACCAGGGAGAGGGGCAACAGAGAGAGAAAGAAAGAGGAACAGCACATAAACTCACCTCCTTAATAAGAGGCAGAAAGGAAAGCAGACCAAATCAAAGCACAGCAGAAGCAGTGGAGGACAGCAGTTTAACTCAATTTGTGAGCTGAAAGCCATGCTGGGCATGGAAGTCTTTTTGTGGAATTCACAGCTGGTCAACATTCCTAGAAGGAATTAAGTCAACATAGCTTCTCCCCACCTTCAGATAGCAACAAATAAAACCAGAGGGAGAACCTCTGCAGTGGAACATCTCAGTCATCTGTCTGGAAGGAATTTATAGAGGAATGGCTACTAGATGAAAGTTCCTGCAAATCCCTCCCCCTCACTGTGGATAGCAGAGTGGGGATCTGAGAGCTGGTCACTCCCAGGAACTGCTAACCTAACCCAGAGCTTCACACAACCTCTGCAGCAGCTTGGGAAGAGATGGGAGTAGATGCCTGAGATTCACAACTCCTGGTAGTTGTCCTTGACAGGACAGCTGACTCAGTCCCAGGCAGCAGAAGGGCACTACAGCCAAGATTTGCAGGCACAGGCCACAGCTCACGTGATCTGCATTGGTCAGGGCAGGGACACTTCTACACCACAGACTACCATGGAGAGCCCACAACCACAGGTCCTGAGCTTGCAGACAGCCAACAGGTTCTATGCCAATTTGAAGAGGGCCCTGAGGAGGGGAACAGTGCATGGTGTCCAACTGCATTCAGAGCAACAGCCCTGATTCCTGTATCCTATACTCCTGCACCCAGTAGAAAGAGCCATCAGGGACAGCTCAGCACCCTCTGAGCATCCAGCCTCAGGCCCCTGGACTGACAAAGGAAAACTGTGAACTGGCTGATGAGGAGTCCATAGCAACCATGGGAGTAGCTCCTGTGCCCTGGCACCTTTGGGAAATAAAAAGCTGAAGAGTAATGGACATCTTCTAATGGCCCAAATCCTAATGAAGTCCAGAACAATAAAACCCAATATGAATTACCTTCTCCTTTGCACAGTTTACTATAAACAGCTCTAAAATCAACTTGGACCATACCTATATTATTCATTTTGATTTGATAATTGTTACCTTCATATTCAATATTGTGTCCCTGACCTATTTGATTGTATTTTTCTATGTTTTAAAGCATTGAGTGGAATCATTCCATACACCCACTCCTCTTAGCCCCTCTTTTCCTTTTATATTACCAGCTACTACCTCAAATTTTGCCCCCATTCATCTTTTTCTTCTTTTTTTACCTTGGTTTATATTATTCTTTTCTGTCTTTTCTCTTCTTTTGCCCAATTTTTCTCTCTTCCCCTTTAATACTTTATATAATGTGAGAGCAATTTTATTATCTTTAATAATTAACTTTTCAATCTATTCCAGAGTACTACTACAAGTTTATACCTGGATTAGAGGAACTGTGGAGAACACCATCAACAAGTTTTTGTTTTTCTGAAGGTTGACTAGTATGTGGCTTTTCTCTGAAGTGATTGTACTTAAGGGTTTAGTGTCATCTCTCAAAGTGGTGTGATCCTGGGAACTGCAGAGGACAAACACTGAGTGGAAGTGTCAATACATGGATATTCACCCAACCTAGGGCTTTATGGGAAGGTCACTAAATAGTCCCTTACACAAAACAGTAAGCTCACCTAAGTAGTTTACAACACAATACATATGGCCCTGAAATGTCTTGTTTACATCAACAGATGGATTTGATCCTATCTTTGAAGTATGTCCTTTACAACAGATGCTTTAACACATACACAGACTTTAACTGGAGGGAGCAACATCATTCAATCTGTCAGTTTATTATTACAACAATCCTTAAAAGGTCCTGCCTTTCTCTATATCACACTTAAGAATTTTTTATGATATGAAGGTGGACTATATTTGTTTCACTTCCAACAATTGATGGATATTCATCTTTACTATTAGACATGTATATTTGTTGTCCAAAGGAAAAATCAGTCATTATTTAAAACATTCTCATATTCTGAAGTTCTACTATTGAAACATCATTGTAGTCTGTACAGTAATAATCATGCCATAACAAATCACCAAGAAATTTTATCTGGTGTTATGAATAATATTTCTATTTTGTACCACTAAAAGAGAGAATGACCTACAATGGAAATGAGAAAATGAACATTTTAATCCCATATCGATCATCTGCTTCTATGTGCAGTAAGTATATAAATCTCTCCACCTCTCTGCTTAAACTCATTACTCAAAGTGGAGAGAATAACACTCATCTCCAGGCCATGTTGGCCACCTAATGAAAATAATTTCATTACAATGAAAAAAAATGAGCCTAATAATGAATAAAATTTTTCAAATGCCCTGGAGTCTGGAGTGATGTGAATTCAAAAATGTCTCAGGATGAATCATATTTACCTATACCCTTCTCTTTCTGCTTTTTCTTTAGCATATCCATAGAAATAACTTTTTAAATTTTATGAGCCATCCGATTATTATTTATACTCTCTGTTGTGGCAAAATGCACATAATAAAAATTTATCATTTCAACCATGCTTTAATTCACAGTTTGATGGTATTAATTGCATTCATATTGATAGGAAACTATCACCAAGATCCATTCACAGAAATTCTTCCTCTTTCTAAACTGAAACTTTATACCCCTTTTTAAGTTATGGGACCAGAAAAGGTATGTAACAGAAAAACTGATAAATAAAATGTGGAATATATTCACAATGGAGTTTTACTCAGCCATAAAGAAGAATAAAATTGTGGCATTTGCTAGTTAAGTGGGTGGAACTGGAGATATCATGCTAAGTGAAATAAGCCAGACTCAGAAGTCAAAGGCCAAATATTTTCTCTCATGTGTGGAAGCTAGAAGGAAATATGGAAAACAAATGAGGGTAGAAGATCTTGAAAATAGAAAGCAGATCAGTGGAGTGAGGTAGGGGATTGAGAGGGAGGGAGGACAGATGGGAAAAGGGAGAAATAGTGGAATAAAATTGACCAAACCATGCCATGAACATATATTTATGTATATTTGTAAACCACCAACTTTAAAAAAATCAATAAAAGAGTACCAAAGTGAGGAAGGGAAGCAGGTGAAGGGAAAAGGGAGGGAAGGTAGAAGTACATAGATTGAAATGGAACAAATGTATAACTATAATGCAGTAATAAAAACATTTTTCAAATTCCCTTTAATCTTGTCCAAAAACCCCAACAACCACCATTCCACAATGAAACATGAGAAATTAAAGTTATCAACTAGAAAATAATGTAACCAAAGGGGTGGGATTTACAGGTCTAGGTGCTAGCTTTTATTGCTTTTTCCAAACTATCCATCAAATGGACATCAAAGATCCTGAGGTTAGATGATTCTACTGTGGAGCCTCTTTAGGGTACTTTTAATGTCCCTGTTCCGCAGGCTGTAGATGAAGGGGTTCAGCATGGGGGTGACAACTGTGTACATCACCAAAGCCACTGCAGCTTTTCTAGAAGAATGTGACACAGCTGAACCAAGGTACACTCCAAAGCCTGTTCCATAAAATAAACAAACAACTGATAGGTGAGACCCACAGGTAGAGAAGGCTTTATATTTCCCACCTGAGGATGGGATTCTCAGAATAGTGGAAACTATTTTATAGTAAGAGAAAAGGATTCCTGAGATGGGAAAAACACCAAATAGAGCACCAACAAAATACATTACTATGATATTGATGAAGGTGCCAGAACAGGAAAGACTGAGGACCTGAGAAGGGTCACAGAAAAAATTAGCAATTTTGACATCCTTGAAGGTAGTAAACTGTAATGCAATCAAATTGTGCAGCTGGGATTCCAAAAGGCTAACCAAAAAAGACACCAAAACTAAAAGCCAAAAAGTCGAGGGTTCATAATGGTTGGATAATGCAGGGGGTGACAGATGGCCACAAAATGGTCATAGGCCATCACAGTCAGAAGCAGATCATCCATGCATCCAAAAATGAGAAAAAGAGACATCTGTGTCAGGCAGCCCACATAGGAGATCCTTCTACTGTGAGTTTGGAGGTTTACAATCATCTTCGGAACAGTGGTAGAGGTAAAACAGATGTCAGCCAAGGACAGATTGGGGAGGAAGAAGTACATAGGGGTGTGGAGGTTGGAGTCAAAGCTGACGGCCAGAACTATGAGTAGGTTCCCAAACACTGTGATCAGGTACATGGTCAGGAACAGTCCAAAGAGGATAGGTTGCAATTCTGGATCAGCTGAGACACCCAGGAGATGGAAGTCTAAGGTGTCTGTTACATTTAGTGCTTCTATAATGTTTGGACACCTTTAACATAGAAAAGAGGATGGGGAAAAGGAAACAAATTAGCAAGTGTTGAGCACTCCATATATGCATTTAGTTCAAGCCTTCACAAGTAGTTATCCACATTGAGGTCAATACACATTAAACAATATTTCACATTGTGACATCTTGGAACTCTCTCATTATTGTTTTTCTATCCTTCACTTCCTCTTGTACATACCTACTTTATTATTATTATTATTCCACCCACAGCCTCACCCATACTAGGCAAGCCATCTACCCCTGAGCTACCTCCCCAGCCCCTTTTTGTTTCATTTTGATACAGGGTCTTGCTAAGTTACCCAGGTTGGTCTCTAACTTGCCTCAGGCCCCTGAGGATCTAGGAATCAGTGGGCAACACCTAACCTACCCTCCTCAACACACTCAAGTGAACAATGTTAGAAGGCCCCTAACACCAGGTGTAACAAGTTCATAGTCACAGTAGCATACAGATTAACTCTGGGGAAAAAATGTGAGAAATATGTTTTCTCCTTTTAGAAATAAAGTTTATTTTAATTAAAGTAAAGTAAAAAGCAGTCTAATATACCTTATCACATTCTAAGACAATGGTACAAGTTCCGATAATGCAGAATATATATCAACCACTTCATAAGGGCTAAAACTGCATAATGGAAACACTAAATTGATAGTTCGTAATCATAACACATACTTATGGGCCAGTTTTCTTCCAGGATTCTGTCCTTCTAGATATTCTAATTTCCCTCCTTTGTGGATCTAAGTTCTCAGTCTAAAACTCTTTGTCTTTTATGAATCATTCAATAGCAATTATCAAGAGTATAAGCAATAATAAATGTTGGCAAGAACATGGGGAAAAAGGTACACTAATACATTGCTGGTGGGACTGCAAATTGGTACAATCAATCTGGAAAGCAGTATTGAGATTCCTCAGAAAACTTGCAATGGAAATATTACTTGACCCAGCTATCCCACTCCTCAGTTTATACCCAAAGGACTTAAAATCAGCATATTACAGGTAATGCAGCCCCTTCAATATTTACATCAGCTCAATTCACAATAGCTAAACTATGGAACCAACCTAGGTGCCCTTCAACAGATGAATGAATAAAGAAAATGTGGTATACATACACAATAGAATATTACTGAGCCTTAAAGAAGAATGATATTATGGCATTTGCAGGTAAATGGATGGAAGTGAACAATATAATGCTAAGCAAAATAAGCCAGTCCCAAAGAACCAAAGACCAAATGTTTTCTCTGATATGCAACACTAAGTCACAATAAGCGGGGGGTGGGGGGGGTCCTAGGGAAGAATTGAAGTACTTTGGATAAGGCAGAGGGCAGTGAAGGGAGGGGAGGGCATACAGGGGTAGGAAAGATAGGAGAATAAATTGGACTTTATTACCCTATGTGCATATATGACTACCCAACCAGTGTGATTCTACATCATGTGCAATCAGAAGAATGAGAAGTTACACTCCATTTATATGTGATGTGTCAAAATGCATTCTACTGACATGTATAACTAATTAGAACCAAAAAATTAAAATTAAAATAAAGAAATACACACAATGACATAGATAAAAAGAATATTGTTAAAGGTAGATTTTTCAAAAAATGAAATTATTCAGTAAAAGGAAAAAAAGAATCACTTATTATATTACTATTATCCTTGGTTTAGACAAACTTAATTTTTTAAAAAATATGGTTTAGGCAACTGCACACAGTCAATGCCATCATAGACCAGATATGTGGCACTAGTGTACCCTTCACCTGACACTGATTAAATAATGAAGAATTTATAATACTTTGGATGTCTTTTTTTATTTTATACCATAACAGTGGAATCAACCCCATAAACATCTAGTGAGGAAAACAGTTCTTTGCACTTTTCATATTATAATCTACAGTGACCTGCTGCTGTGCTTCACTGTTTCTCTAATCATAAATCCTCTCACAGTTGAGAACTTAAGCACCGGGGATACCCCAAAGCCACATTTCAGTCCCAACCTTTTTTTAAATTCTTTTTATTTATTTTAATTAGTTATACATGACAGTAGAATGCATTTATGCACTTTGATATATCATACATAGATGGGACATAATTTCATTTTTCTGAGTTTTACATGTTGCAGAATCACATTGGTCATGCACTCACATATATACATACAGTAACAATTTATGTTAATTCTACTATCTTTCCTATCCTCACATCTCCTCCCCTCCCTTCACTTCCCTCTAACTAATCTAAGGTAACACTCTTCTTCCTTAGTGCCCCCCACCTTATTGTGAATTAGCATCTGCATATTAGAGAAAACATTTGGTCTTTGGTTTTGTGGGATTGGCTTATTTCACTTAGCATGATATTTTCCAACTCCAACAATTTACTGTAAAATGCCATAATTTCACTCTTATTTAAAGCTGAGTAATACTCCATTGAGTGTATGTATGTATGTCTGCGTGTATGTATATAAGTGTGTTTGTGTGTGTGTGTGTGTGTGTGTGTGTGTGTGTGTATATATATATATATATATATATATATCACATTTTCTTTTTCCATTCATCTATTGAGGGACACCTAGGTTGGTTCCATAGACTAGCTATTGTGAATTGAGCTGTTATAAACATTGATGTGGCTGTGTCACTATAGTAATGCCAACCTTTTTACATATACATTTTCACATCAATTCTTTTACTTTAGCTATGTGAGGGAAACTCAGACTCATTACTTTGTCAGGCATCACTGGGATTTAATCGGGATAAAAGTCAAACAAGAAAAGTCTGGGGACAGATTTATAAACACATGGGAACATATTTCCCATATGAAAAAATGGGGAAAATAAATACATAACTTATAATGTTGTTTTAAGAAATTTTGAAATTTTTGAAATTGCTTAAATAGTGTTTCTTGAATCTCATATATCTGTTTATTTACTCATGTAAATTTTAAAATATTTAGATACCCTTGGATTAGGCCAAAATCAACTTCATCAGAATATATGTATATACAGTTTTTGGAAAACCGAAGTTCTCAGTTATGCAAATATTCCAAAGAAATTGACACAGGTGAATTAAAATAGGTTAAAAATAATAATCCAGGGCTTATATATTATTGTATAAATTATGATTAATGTAATATGATATTATAGTAAATTATATTATTAATATGATATACTTACACTTTTATTTCATATACCATATTTAACTTTTCTACATGTTTCACAACTGGGAATGATGAGACAAAATGGGTTAAACCAAGATAGAGAATCACTGCCTAAGAATATTTTCTGGCACTTAAAAATGGTGCAATAATATTACCTATAATTATCATAAATAAAATACCAATTTGAAAATATAAACACTGAGGAATCTTTGCTTCATAACTAAAAGCATATTGAGATTTGAATTACCACTGATGAAATCTGAGTCCTTGTTATCTCTGCATGATTTCATTCTCCTTCACAGCTCTCCCTCAATGGCAGTCACAGTCATTTGATAGGTAGATGTCATTGTTAATGTTTCCATGACAATATTGATTTAAAAATCCATATATTTTTCTTAAAAACTTACCAAAGAAGCCCTAAGACTCAATCTAAGTAGTATATAAGGCAACATCTACTGCCCCTGAATGGCCTACTTGACATCAATATGTGCTTTTAAGTCTCTCCCTGTAGTACACACATTTCTGGCACTATAGCTGATACCTAGCAAGACCTGAGAGACATCATTTAACTTGTAAGCTTATTGTTAATGACAATCCTTTCAAAATTCTTGTACCCCTCAACTTACCCAAGAGAGAACTGTTATATAATATGTAGTTAGAGGACAGTATTTTAACCACAAGATATTTGTGGTGCCGCATAATATAATATACCATATACCCTCAGTCAGTAGTGCCTAGTGAGAAAGAAGTCTTATCTGGGGTGACAGGAAAGGGAAATAACTGGTTTATTTAGGAGACAACCTGTCCAGCTTCTCCTGCCCAATGTCCTGAGTCAGTAACCAGACAGCTCAATCAAACATGGGTTCAGTGTGTTCAACGGGAACACCTAATACAAGTTACATAAACAGCTGTGCTCCTTTCTATTCTATAAATATGATAATGTGGAATTTAAACTTTGTAGAAGACTTGGCAGATGAAAGAATCTATGTAAAACACATAGCTAAGCACCTTGTTGAACTTGGGAATCTCTCAGTAATGGCTCATTATATAGGGATACTATCCTAACACTCATCCTCATCCCCCTCAACACCTTCATAAACCTTCTGTATTCCTTAGAACACAGTTTAAAAGGATAGATTTTCTCCCCTCCTGGATAGAATCTATGGGAATTAGAATCAGTGTGAAGGAAAGCAAAACTGAATGAGATTTCTGCTGTTCTCATTACAACCAATTATATAAACTCACAGTCCTTATAACTGCAATTTTGTATTCTGTTATTCTCCCACCTATACCCAAACTGCATGCTTCTCCTGACAAAGAGGAAGCAATGATTGGACATTCCCTCTTCCATTCTTCATCTCCCACAGCATTTACTGACTCATGCTGTGCATCTGGGAGGTCATGACCTGCAGAGCAGATGCACACCCTGCCAGGTGTGCAATGACCTCCTGCTTCACCTTCAGGATTAATATCAACACAACCTCAGACAGCAGCTTTCTGATGCAAACAACCTTGGAAGGAGGAGACATGCTGCAGTCCCGCTGCAGCAAAATAGCCAGGAGGTGACGAACAACTTGAGTAGATTGATACAGCACGAGTGGGAGCCCTTTATTGCAGGACAGGAGAAGTATTTATACATTCCACACAGCTTATCTAATTAGCATAAACTAGATACATCAGTCAACCAATAAGGAATCTCCACACTTAATGGCTTGCTTTTGTTACTTCTCAAACCACTCCCTCTGGCATTTTGCCAGGCACCATCCAGACTTGTTTAAGAACTCTAACATTCCCCTGGCTAAATGCCAGGTGTTATTTTGACTTGTTTACAGACTCTAACAGAGACACAGCTGTGGAGCCCACTGGACTGGAGCCATCAAACTGAAGACCTGCGGGCACTGGCTGATTATTGACTATTATATGTCTTGGAGGCTCAATGCACAGAGCTCATAATTAGTTATTACAATTTTTTACAAACTCTAAGGACTTGCTAATATTAATGGTGGAAGAAGAGGAGAAAATGAATATCAGTAAATGTTCTTCACCTTTTACTAATGAAAAGTTCATATGTACTCCTCATTTCTTTCATTTCTCTTTTTTAAAAACTCATACACTTTTCAGTTCCACTCTTACTATGATAAATTCTTAAATTACTATTTTATTGGTGCATAATTATACATAGTAGTTGGTTTCACGGTGGCATGCTCATCCATGTACATTTTATGATTTCATCAGTTTCAATTCCTCGTACCTCTCTAGTCCTCTCCTCCTCCCTGCCCTTGAGCAACTACCTCTCCCATACCTGTATCTCTTCTATTTTCATGAGATCCACTTTCCCCCCCTTTTTCCCTTTTTTATCTATAGATTTCACATATAAGACAAAACCACCCTGGACATTAAGAGTCTGTCTTTATTCACTTAACCTGATGTTCTCGAGTTCCATCCATTTTCCTAAAAGTGGCATAATTTTGTTATTATTTACAGTTAAATAAATCTCCATTGTGTACAATATACCATTTTTTCTTTATCTATCCATCTGTTGACAGACTCTTAGGCTTGTTTCACATACATAAATTGTGTATCATTCACAATACACATGTAAATTCAGTACATATGTATGGTTCCACATACATATTAATTTTGCTACTATAAACATGGGAATGCATGCATCTCTAGAGTATGCTCATCTTAATTCTTTGGATAAATACTGAGGGGTGGTATGCCTGGGTCATAAGATGGTTCTTTTCAGGAAACTCCATGCTGATTTTCACCATTGTTATACTTATTTACAGTCCCACCAACAGTGCATATGAGTTCTGTTTTCCCCAATTCTTCACCAACATTTATTATTATTTATATTCTTGATTATCATCATTCTGACTAGAGTGAGATGAAATCTCAGTGTAGTTTTGTGGGGGGGTTGTTTTGGGTTTTGTTTTTACAATATAAATTTATTCTTTCCAGCACTTTAACGGATACACAGCAAAACCTGAGAGAGGGGCATCATTTAGCTTGTAAATTTAATAAAAATCTTTTCAAAATTTTTGTACCTCTCATTTTCACATGTGGAAACTGTGTAATATGTAGATAGAGAACAGTATGTTAATCACAATTTATAAATATTCAATTTACTATTAATCACCTACATTTATTGTCATATATATGCATATACATATATACATATACACATATGTATATGCATACACCAACCACTTTTTTATCCATTCATCTATAGACAGGCACCTGTGCTCATTCCATAACTTCACTATTATAGACTGAACTTCTATAAGAATCTCCATACTGCTTTACAGAGTGATTATACTAATTTTCAATCCCACTAACAATGTATGAGTATACTCTTTTCTATAAATCCTCACCAGCACTTATTACTATTTTTATTCTTGATAATTGTCATTCTGATACAAGTGAGAGGAAATGTCAATGTAGTTTTCATTCACATTTCCCTGGTGGCTAGGAATGTTTAACATTTTTTCAATATATTTTTTGGTCATTTGTATTTCTTCTTTTGAGAAGTGCTTATATAGCTCTTTTGCCCATTTATTAATGGGGTTATTTAGTGTTGGCTATTAAGATTTTTGAGTTTGTAATATATTCTGGATATTAATTCCCTGTCAGAGGAGCAGCTGGCAAAGATCTTCTCCCATTCTGTAGGCTCTTTCTTCACATTCTTCCTTCCTTTGCTGTGAATAAGTTTTTGTTTGTTTGTGTAATATTTATTTTTTTATTTGTAGTTTGACACAATAACTTTATTTTATTTATTTATTTTTATATGGTGCTGAGGATCATACCCAGGGCCTTTCATGTGCTAGGCAAGCACTCTACTGCTGAGCCACATCCCCAGTCCCTGTGAATAAGTTTTTAATTTAATTCTATCCACTTAATTATTTTTGGTTTTATTTCTTGCACTTTAGAAGTCTTGTAAATGAAGTCAGTGCCTGTATCAATATGTTGGAATGTTAAGCCTGTGTTTTCTTCTAGCCATTACAGAGTTTTTGGTCTAATTCCTGGGTCATTCACCAACTTTTGTGAGTTTACTTTTGTGCAGGGTGAAATACAGAGATCTAGTTCCATTCTTCTGCATATTTATATCAACTTTCCCTGAACCATTTGTTACAGAATTATCAGGGGCACCTTTGTCGAATATCAGGAACTTATCTATGTGAGTTTGTCTCTGTGTCTTCTATTCTATTCCATTGGTCTTCATATATGCATTAGTGCTGATGCCATGGTGGTTTTGTTACTATAGCTCTGTAGTATAATTTGAAGTCCAGTATTGTGATGCCCCCAACATCAACCTTTTTCTCCAGATTGCTTTAGTTTTTATGGGTCTCCTATACTTCCAAATGAATTTTAGAAGTATTTTTTTTTGGTTCTGTGAAAAATGTTATTGATATTGAGGATTGCATTGCACAGAATATGTATAGCACTTTTATTAGTATGGCCATTTTGACAATATTAATTCTGTCTCTCCAAGAACATGGGAGTTCTTTCCAGCTTCTAAGATCTTCAATTTCTTTCTTTGGTATTCTAAAATTTTCATTGTGGAGATCTCTTACCTCCATGGACTTATTCCCAAATGGTTTTTCCTTGAGATTATTATAGATGGAAAAATTTTTCTGGTATTTTTTTTTTGTCAGCAGAGTCATTATTGGCACACAGGAAAGCAATTGATTTACATATTGAGTTTCACACAGCCATAAAGAAGAATGAAATTATGGAATTTGCTGGTAAATGAATGAACTGGAGAACATGCTAAGTGAAATAAACCAGACCCAGAAAATTAAGGGTCAAATGTTTTCTCTCATATGCAGAAGCTAAACCAAAATAAAAAAAGAGGAAGGAATGAAATTAACAAAATTATGCTGTGTACATATATGAATATGCCACAGTGAATTCCATCTTAATGTACATCTGTAAAGTACTAATTTTTTAAAAAAGTATGAATAAATAAACAGAAAACCAATACAGTAGTGAGGAGAGGAATGGGGGAGGGAGACAGGAAGGAAAAAGAGAGGTACTGAGGACAGAAATGAAGCAAATATTCCATGCATGTGCATTAAAATGAACCCCAATATTATATATAATTCACTAATTTTTAAAATGTGTTTTGGGGGTGGAGTCATGCCTGGAAAAATCCACATATGACTTCCATTCACACGTCATGAGCTTCTTTGTCTTATGTGCCCTGGACTTGGTGAATATCCAGGTATTGGTACTTTATTCAACAGGTTTCCTCTGCTCTTCCTAGTACCAGCACCACTTTGAGAGAAGGCACTAAACCTTATTTACTAAATACTTAAGGTCAAAGTCATGTGCTGATCAACCTTAGGGAAAACAAAAACTTGCTGAAAATAGTCTCCATACTTCCTCTAATCCAGGTATACAATTATTGTAATGCTCTGGAGTAGATTGATAAATAAGCTATTAAAGACAGTACAATTACTATATACATTTCATAGGAAGTGAAACAGGGAGGAGAAAAATGGGCAAATAAAAGAAAGATAGGGAAGAATAATACACACCAAGGTAAAAAGATAAAATTATGGATGGAGAATGGATTTGAGGAAGCTGCAAGTAATTTAGGAGGGAAAAGAGAAACTAAGAAGAACAAGTGTAAATAAACTACTCCAAGAAAATGAACATAGAGTGATTCCAGTTAATATTTTAAATACAGTTAATACTTTAAATACAGATAAAACATTAGAAGAAATACAATCAAATGGGTTATGGACACAATGTTAAATACTAGTACATTTATCAACCCATAATGAAAAATAACATATGCAAGGTCAAATTTGACTTTAGAGCTAATTATAATAATCCAGGCCAAAGTGAAGAAATTTCTTTTTAAGTTTTCCTCATTTGGACTTCATCAGGATTTGGGACCTTTAGAAAATGTCCACCACTCTTCAGCTTTGAATCCTGCTACAGGTGCTGTGGCACAAGAGCTACTTCCCTGGTTGCTATATATTTATCACCAGCCAGTTCTTGTTCATTAGCCCTTCAAGAAAGCAAGCATGAGCCTGCATGATTGAAGGAGGCTGTACTGTGTCTGCTGGCTGTTTCTATTGGATCCAGTGCAGTGCTCAAGGCTGTCACACTGATTGCTATGGGACACTGTGCACCTACTCACCTCCAAAGAGGTTTCTTTAAAGAATCATAGAGGCAGGTGGCTGTCTGAAAGTGTGAGACCTGTTATCTGGGGCTGTCTGTGCTTGGTCTGTTGTGCAGAAGCCTTCCCCTTGGCTGATGTGGATCCCTAGGGTACCATCTCTTTGACTCAGATATAGAGTTAGTTGGCCCACCTGCATCTGAGTTCCTGGTGCCCATGGCAGTGAATCGCTGGTGCCTGCTGCCCCCTGCTGGGACTTTTTGGAGCAGTCATATCAAAGCACTTGGTGGCCACCTGCACCTGTGGGGCCTGTGGGTGAAGGCTGTCTGCAGCACAGAATCCTCCAATGAGGCTGATATAGATGACTGAAGTACTATCCCTGTGACTGGGATAGACAGTGGATAGCCAGCCTGCATCTGAGCTCTTACTACCCATGGTTGTTAATCGTTGACACCTGCTCCCTCCACTGGCACTGACTAAGGGTGATGCAGTTGAAACACCTGGCAGTTGCTTGTAGGTTGAGACTTTTTGTGAACTATCCATGGCCTCCATTATAAATGGTGCCACTCAATGTGGTTTTAGCTGTCACCATAATGGGGATAGCATGTCATTTGGCCCATCTTTACCTGAGCTCCTGCGGAGACTGTGTGGAGCATCTGGGTTAGGGCTGGCACTCCCTGAGAATCAGCTCCATCCCAACCCTCTTATCTACAGAGAGAGGGAGTGGGGTTCAGTAATTTTCAGCAAACAGTCATCCCCCACAAGATCCCTCTAGATGTATGACTGAGACAACTCATTCAGAGATATGCCCTTTGGTCTCATCTGTTGCTATCTGAAGGTGGGGAGAAGCTGTGTTAATTTAATTTCTCCTAGGGAACCTGGCTGGTTGTGGCTGCCATGCCTGGTGCAGCTTCAGTCCACCACGTGGGTTAAATTGCTTGATCTCCTGTACTGTGTTTATTGTTCTTGTCCTATTTTAACTTGGTCTGCTTTTCTTTCCAGTTGCTGTAAAGAAGGTAAGCCATGTGCTTTTCCTCCCTCTCTTCCTGCCTGTGTTACTCTTCCCCTCTGACCCCACCATTAGTCAAGGTTTAGGATCAAGGAATTATGTCCTTGTTTCCAACTCTGATAATCAAACTCCAAGTCTCTCTGGCCTCCAACTGTCCAATATTGAGTTCTGAAGTCTGTACTCTGTCATCCACCTCTCTGGTCAGCTGTTCTTTAGTGTCTTCCTCATCACCACACAATATGTGGCACATAAGCAATGTTTAGAGCCAAATAAATATTTTGACATTATTTTTTTTAAATGTAGAATTTAACCACTAAGGAAATAGTAAGTCTACTGATAAATATAATTGTCAAGGGACACTGAAAACTTAGAATGATATTGAAAGTCTACAATGTGTCTCATACCAAGCAACAAGGTTTTCCTATCCCTTCTCTTTGTATCTCCTTTGATTTTTTTTACTTCTTATGAAAAATCTCTGGCACAGTTGGAAGAATTGAATGCTGTAGATGTTGTTAAGTGAAAGAACAGGAGATTTGTGTCCATGACACAGGCATAGTCACGTTCAATCTTGCCCCTTATTCTATGGCACATTCCTGAATAGGAGGAAAGTACACTCAGGAATGTGCCACATGTGTTGCATCCATGCCAATTATGGTTAGGATTTGTGTACAATGCAATAGCCTATTTGATGTTCAACACACATTTTAATTTTTGTTGTCCATGGTGCCACAAATGGTATAGCCTCTGGGAAATCAGAAATTCAAGAGAATTAATCATTTCTCTGCAAATACACAGCATATATTTATTTGAGGACCAAATTAAAGAGCAACATTATAGAAATTGGAATGCAATAACTTCAGGTTACAAGACATTTTAGTTAAATGATATGATAACACTTATTATTAATAATAGCTATCTCACTTACATTTGTCTCTATTTTATACTTTGATCACATATTTATTACACATCACCCATTATCTTTTTAATCCATACTCAATGCAGTTGTGTCAACTGGAATTCAACTCAGATGATAAAGCTGAATCTCAGGGACACTAACAACCTGCTCTATGTCCACAAAATAATAAATTGAGCCAACAGCAGTCAAAAGTAAGTTGCTGAATTGAAATTTAATATCTAAAGCACCAAGCAATAGAATCAACGCACCTAGTTTCAAACCCTGCTTAAAGAAAAAAAAAGTAAGTTGTTGATCTCAGAGTTAAGATGCACTAATCTTTTTCATTGCTTCCCAGAAACCAGAATATTTTAAACAGAGGTTCATAGATCTTAATGGAAGATACATCTCAGGTACATTTTTAAACTTTTTTCAGTTTCCTAATTAGCAATAAAATCAAGAACTGATCAAATCAAGTGGGACAATTATAAGAATGTAGACAGCCTCAATGATATCCTAGAAAAGGAGTAAGAGGGAGATCTGTGCTGAATTATTTTGCACCCACTTTTTGTTTTATCTTTTCTTCTGACCTCAGCCATTCTTCCTAAATTGGTGCAGACTAGATGTTTAGCTTTGCTGTATCTTAAACATAGGTCTACTGATAAATATAATTTATCATGGATTGAAATCCTCTTACTTTAGTTACATGAAGATAACCTGCTTCATTATTTTGTCAGGTCTTGCTATGCTTGAATTGGTCCCAACCAGATGCAACAGTTTCTGACATTAGACTGTTCTGCTATAAACTCTCTTCAGGGCACATTTAATGTCCCTGTTCCTCAGGCTGTAGATGAAGGGATTCAGCATGGGGGTGACCACAGTATACATCACTGAGGCCACTGTACCCTTCCTGGGAGAATGTGATACAGTTGATCCAAGGTACACTCCAAAGCCTGTTCCATAAAATAAGCAAACAACTGACAGGTGAGAACCACAGGTAGAGAAAGCTTTAAATGTCCCACCTGAGGAAGGGATTTTCAGAATGGAGGAAATAATTTTATAATAAGAGAAAAAATACCTGAAATGGGAAAAAACTGAACATGGTGCCAACAAAATGTTTGACAATGTTCTTAGAGAAGGTATCAGAACATAATAGATTAAGGAGTTCAGAAGGGTCACAGAAGAAGTTAGAAACTTCTACATCCTTGAAGTTGGTAAATTGTAAGATAGTCAAATTATGCAGCTGGGAGTCCAAAAGGCTAAACAAAAAAGATGTCAAAACTAATAAGCCACAGAGAGAATCCAGGGTTCATAATGACTGAGTAATGCAGGGGGTGACAGATGGCCACAAAACGAACAAAGGCCATACAGTCAGAAGCATATCATCCATACATGCAAAAATGGCAAAAAGAGACATTTGTTTAAGGCAGCCCACGTAGGAAATGACTCTACTGTGAATCTGAATGTCCATAATCATCTTTGGGACTGTGGTGGACATGAAGAATATGTCAGCCAATGACAGGCTGGAGAGGAAGAAGTACATGGGGGTGTGGAGGTGGGAGTCAGAGCTGATGGCCAGGATGATGAGCAGGATCCCAAACACTGTGACCAGGTACATGGACAGGAAAAGTCCAAAGAGGAGAAGCTGCAATTCTGGATCATCTGAGGATTCCATGAGCTAAAATTCTGAAATGTGTGTTAGATTTTGTGTTTCCATAGTGCTAGAACACCTTTAGATAGGAAAAAGTGTAGGAAAAAAAGCAAAAACATAAATGGGCACCCAGCACCCTGTATATATTTAAATTCTAGTTATGTATTCACACTTGAGGTCTATACACAAAAAGTACTCAATTGTGGAAATTTTAATCTTCTTAGCCTCTTTCTTTATTGCAGGCTCTTCTATCCACACCCATTTTAGAGGCATTGACTAGAACAATGTTAGAAGTTGAGGAGCATTATCAGTTTCACTGATGCATAGATTGAAATCCTCTTACTTAAGTTACATGAAGATAACCTGCTTCATTACTTTGTCAGGTTTTGGTATGTTTGAATTGGGGGAAATGAAAAAGAGAAAAAAAAACAGGTATAATGAAAACTCACACAGGCAATTTCCACATCTGTAAAGTGGGTATAATATATAACTATCTTATATGGTGTTGTAAGAAAATAGTTAAAAAACATTTAAATACTCTGACATGTGAATGCTAATTTTGGACTAGAAAAAATTAGGGAATGAAGGGAGAGAAGGGGGCTTGTTGGTAAGAAGGATGGGAAAATCAATCAGACATTATTACCCTAGGTGCATATATGATTACATGACCCGTGTAACTCTACATCATGAGCAACCAGACTAATGAGAAGTTATACTCCATTTATGTATGATGTGTCAAAATGCACTCTACTGACATGTATAACTAATTAGAGTAAATAAAAATATTTTAAAATCATTTAAATAGCATAACTTGTGGTTCTCAGTCTCATTAATTTATTTACCTATGGATATTTTAGAATATCCAGATACCCTAGCCTCACACTAAAATAAATTCAATCAGAATTGCATTTGAAATTTGGAGCAGTTTCTTCTTAACAAGCATTGAGAACCAATGCCATAGAATATTTCCTGGCACATTCCCTATGAATATCAACAATTGTTATGAAGAATACACACTGTCTACATAAAAGTACAAACATTTGATAATATTCACATCAGGACTAACATTTGATATAGTTGTGTATAATTACCTAAGAAATTTAAGTTCTTGGTATCTCTGCAGGATTTCATTCTCTGTACACTTGTCCCAAAACACAGCTACAGTCATGAGTTGGGTGGGTATAATTTCTTGTCAGTGTTTTCATGTCAATATTGATTTATATATTCATAAATTGATTTATTTTTAAAATTTACCAAAAAAAGTACCTAGTGCTCATCTAAGTAATCTAAACACAATACCTATTGCATTTGAAATATACTAGTTCACATTAACATGTGTTTTTAAGTCTCTCTGTAAGGTCATTTAATCTTGTAATTGAATAAATCTATGATCTCTTTGATGAGAGACTTCTAAATAAATAAATAATAATTCCAAATTTCCTTTTGCCCTTTTTATACACACTTCACAAAATAATTCCACAGGGAGCACCCATTTTCTGTCCATTTCATACTAGATGCAGTTGTGCCAACTAAGACACAGAGAGGATTCAAATCTAAATTGTCAGGTTTGTGGTCCAATCCATTAAATGTCTTATTTACCCAGCCAACAGAAACTACTGAGCAGAGGGCCAGTGGTCTTAACTGCAAGTATGTTTTTTAATTCTTTCCAGTATCTAGCATAGGAATGAATCAAGACCTGACTTTGTGTCTTCTTTAGATTGAGTTGGATAATGACATACATGGAGGGGGATGTGGTCTGTTATATAAAAGTCCTGCAAGGGGGAGCAAGAGAGAGTTCTGTGCTAAATTATGGTGTGCCTATATTTTTGTAAGCTTTGCCTGTGATCTATGGTTACCTTTCTAATAATGGATGCTACCCTGCCCTCTGATCTACCAGAAAACCCCCCAAAAGAATGGCAACACTAAACATGATTGAAAGAATTGAAAGAACATGAAATAACTGGTGGGTCATCAAAGGGACAATCTGCCAGGATCTTCCTGGTATGAAGCCCTGTATCAAACATGGCTCAACTCAAATTGACCTATCCAACCATGGCCTCTTTCTTTTCTACCGAAAAAATTAGTACAAGTTACAAAAATATAATGTATTCTTTCATTTTTTGTAAGGTAATAATAATGTGAGCATATGTAACTAGAGTAAGACTGTGCCCATGAAATTAAACAAGTGACTCCAAGCATGTTGCTCAGGACCTGACAGGAAGCCCTCTACATCAGCCTATGATGTGATGGTTACTTCGATTCTCCTCAACATCCTTACATCACCTTTATAATCATTTTGGAGTGCTTAACAAACAATTTAGAAGCATCAATTTTTTACTATTGTGAGTAATATTTCTGTGAGATGCAGGACCTGTGTGGTTGGAAACTAAAATTTTTAATAAGATTTCTGCTATTTGCACCATAAACAGGAATGTAAACTTTACAATCCTCATAGCTGAAACTTTGCATATCCTGTCATCTGATTATCAAAACTTTCATGCTTGTCCTCATGATGTTGAAAGAAGAGTTCCAAGAGCAAGGAGTTTCTTCCTGGAGTGACAAGGAATTGAAAAGGTGTTAAAAGGTCCAGGGGACAACCTGCCAAGACTCTTGTGCCCAGGTGCTCTGTGTCTCTAGTCACACAGCTCAATTCTAACAGTTTCAGTGCATTCAACCCAAACACCCATCATAAGTTACATAAAAATGTTGAGCTCTTTTAGTTTCTGTAAAATAAAAGAATGTGGCACTTACAGCTTGGGAAAGACTACACAGATGAATTCAAACAATCTACATAGAACACATAGCTCAACACCTGGGCCTCTGGAGTATCTCAATAATGGTTTGTGATGTGGTTACTGTCATCCTCATTATGTCCATCATAATCTTTTGGGGGTGCTTAAGAAATAGAGGGACTAATTTTCTGCCATAGTAGATGAGATGTCTGTGGGAAATAGATTCATTGTATATGGGAAGTAAAATTTAGGAGGAGATTTCTAGGACACCTACTACAATCCCATATGTACATGTCACAGTCCTCATAGCTAAAATTTTTCACATAAGCATCCTCCCTTAGGTTACCAAAACTGCTTTTCATCAAAACAATAGGAAACAATACTTCTGACAGTCCTTACTCCATCCTTCATCTCCCTCAGTACTTACTGGGTGATGATGCTTCTCTGCTGGGTCATGGCAAAAGACTGCAGATTTAATGCCCCTACCCTGCCTGTTGCCCACTGAGTACTTCTCTGTCTACAGGACTGGCATCAGTGCAGTCTCAGACAGGAGGCTACTGATGCAGTTAGTTGTGGGAGAAGGAGCCACAAATGGAGCCAACTGTACCAGAAACATCAAACTGAAGGGCTAAAGGCATAGCTGATTATTTACTACTATATGACCTTTGAGGCTCAATGCACAGAGCTCATAATTAGCCAAATTGATCCAGGTTATCACAAACTCCAAGGACTTCCTACTATTAATACAGGAAGAAAAAGAAGAGAGAAATGAATACTGACAAAGGAGGAAGATCATGTGTACTATTCATTACTTTCAATTCTTTTTTAAAATTTTTTTGTAGTTGAATATGGACAGCATGTCTTTTTTTTATTTGTTTATTTTTATGCGGTGCTAAGGATCAAACCCAGTGTCTCGCAAATGCTAGGCAAGCGCTCTGCCTCCGAGCTATAGCCCTAGCCCTGTCATTTATTTTTTAAAAACTTAATTGACTTTTGGGTTGGGATTGTGGCTCAGCAGTAGATTCCTCACATCACACATGTCAGACCCTGGGTTCAGTCCTCAGCACCACATAAAAATAAATAAGTGAAATAAAGATATTTGTCCAACTACAACTAAAAACAAATTAAAAAGAAAAAATCATTGACTTTTTAAAAAAGATAATTTCTATTTGTGTTAGATAAAATTTAAATTCCAAAGACACATTACAATTCTCACCATTGTTAAGTTCAGAAATCAACAACATTCATTAAACCCACATTGTGATACATCCATCACTAACATTCACCTCTAGGAACTTTTTATCTTATCAAACTGAAACATTGTATCAATTAATAACTCCACATTCCTCCCACTCCCAACAATGATTACCATTATCAACTATGAAACATGATGAGAAATTAATTCATTGTACTATATAAATGCACATAAGTGATGACATCATAGAACACAAGTGTAGTAGTAGTGTACTTTTCACCTACCAATTATTTCTAAAATGAAATACTAACACTAAAAATTTATAATATGCAAAACACACATTTTCCCTAACTTTTCTCTAGTTTCTGCATATGACTCTCCATATATTTAAAATTCAAATATTCACATGTAATTTATTCACACTTGAGGTCCATAGACTACCAATACTTCTCAGTTCTGTTATACAGATTTGTATTAACCCCATACAATCTCAGTAAAATATGTGAGGTAGAAAGTACCTCTTTGACTCTTTATTTTAATCTACTTTATGTAGTGTCCTGACAGTATGGTTTTATTATTTTCTGATCATAAACCTTCTAATAAATTGTTGAGACCTTTAGATTCAATGAAAGCCCCAAAACCCAGGTGTCAGTCTCAAACTTCTTATGCCTAAATAATTGTTGTTCACATCAAAACTTTCGAATTCACAGATTGCAATTCTCTTACTTTACCTACCTATGAACAACTTGGGTTCATTATTCTGCTACCCTAATTAATGATTTAACTAGGGAAAAATTCAAATAGTACAGGAAATATTATAGCATATGAACAATATTTTCATCTGAAAATGAGAATAATAATTATCAAGATTATTAGTTGTAAGAAAAGCCTTTTTAAATCTATTAAATTGTATAAACTAGTGCTCTAAGTCCCACTGATCAATACACTTGCCTATGGATATTTTAAAGTATTCATGTGCCTTGGTCTCAATCAAAACCTATGTATTCAGAATATCTGCATATGGCATTCTTGGTGATCCTACTTTAAACTGGTTTTGAGGACCACTGCTGTTCAGTCAGCTTTCTCACTGCTGTGACCAACAAACCTGACAAGAACAGTTTTAAGGAGAAAAAGTTTATTTGGGGCTCACAACTTCAGAGATCTTAGTCCACAGATGGCCAAGTCCATTCCTCATAACCTGAAATGAGGCAGAACATCATGGTGGGGGAAAGTAGCTCAAAACATGGCACTAGCTCGGTACAATGGCACATGCCTATAATCCCAGTGACTCAGGAGGCTGAGGCAGGAGGATCACAAATTCAAAGTCAGCCTGAGCAACTTAGCAAGGCCCTAAACAACTTAGTCAGACACTGTCTCAAAAAAATAAAAAGGACTGGGGATGAAGCTAAGTGGTTAAGCACCCTAGATTCAATTCCTGGTACCATAAATAAATAGCCCCAGGAAGCAGAGAGAGAGAACTCTCTTCACCACAACAAAATATAAACCCCAAAGGTACACCCCCAGTGACCCACCTTAGGTTAGCCACACCCCACCTGCTTTCAGTTACCATCTGTTAATCCCTATCAGAGGATTAATGCACTGTTAGTTTAAGGCTCTTATAACCCAATCATTTCACTTCTAAATCTTCTACCATTGTGTCACACAAGAGATTTTTGGGGATATCTAACATTCAAACCTTAATATTCTGCCCCTGGAACCCAAAATCTCATGCTTATCTCATGGTACAAAATACATTTAGTCCACATTCAAGAGTCCCCATTGTCTCAACAGTTCCAGGATTGCCCATAAGTCCAAGTCCAAAGTCTCCCCTGAGACTCATGGTAAACTCTCATCAAGAACTCCTGCAAAACTCAAAAGCAAGTTACAAGTATCCAATATATAAAGGTACAGAGTAAGAACTTGCATTCCACAATGGAGAAATAGGGCCATAGAAAGAAGGGATGGGACCAAAACAAGACTGAACTCCAACTGGGCAAACAAGCCCTGTAGTTCTATGTCCAGCACCTGGGGTTCTCTCTGAAGCAATGTGTACATCTGCCCCTGTGTTTTTGCTGGTTGAAGGCCACATGTTCTCTCTGTTCTCTTGTCTCTGCTCAAATCCTGTAGCTTTCCTCTGCAGATGTGCTAAGATAATGGCATTTTTAAATCTTGGGAGTCTCCACTGCAACTTTGGCTTTCTCCTCACATCTCCACACAATGCCCTCTCAGGGGCAGCCCACAGGGACTCTAATCCTGCTGTACTTTGCCTGATTTCCAAGGCCTTCCTTTGAAATTCTTTTCCTTTGAAAATTCCCCTAACTCCAGGATCCTGCATTTCTACAGGACCAGCACCACGTGATTGATGCCAAGATCTGCTGTCATCTTGAGTAGTAGCCAAGCCTCTAGGGTCCAAAGCTGCACCAACCTCTGAGTGCTTGAGCACCTGAGCATGGTGAAACAACTTTGTAGGCTTCCCTGTGCAAACAGGGTGCCCCACTGGTCTCTTCTCAAAGGAATATTTACTTTTACTCCCTAGAGCCGGAGATGAGTGTGATATTGTCAATTCCTGGGATGCCCTCAAGACATTTTTCATATTGTCTCTTGGCAAAGTCTTTAGCATTCATTTACTGGCAGTTATGTCATTAAAAACTGCAATTTCTTTAGCCCCAGTTTTACTCCCACCTTTCAAGTCCAAAATTTTCAAATCTTTCTGCTTTCTGCTCCTAAATACCACAATGAATTTGGCTAAAATCTGCCAGAAATACCCATTCCACTGCCTAAATACTATGCTGCCTAGAAATTTCTTCTGCCACATTAAGATGTCCATCATTTTTAAAATCAGCCTCTCAGAAAGTCTCAGGACACAGGCAAACCAGAACACAACATGAATGGCCTCTAGTCCAATTTCCAGTAGAATCCATTTTTTCCTCTGAAACCTTTGGAATCTGTCCCTGCTATTCACAGTTATACCAGCATTCTGGTATTCTGAGCTCCCACCAGAATTTCCCATTAAGGTCCACTTACAACATTGAAAAGTTTTTCCAGGTTATATTGCTAAACTCTTCAAAATTCCTCCTACAAACTCCAAAAAGCTTCAAAAACTTCTGAACCATACAGTCAGGTTAGTCACAGTAATGACCCACTTCTGGTACCAATTTCTGTTTTAATTAGCTTTTTCCTGCTCTGACCAACAAACCTAACAAAACGATTTTAAGGAAAATGTATTTGTTATCCCAAGCCATAACAACTGCCTTAGAATATGTCTTGGCATTTACAAATTTTATAATACATTAAAAAGACATAAATCATGATCAAGTTGGTTTCTCTCCAGAAATACAAAAGTGGTTCAACATATGCAAATCAATAAATGTAATACACCATATAAATATAATCAAGGATAAAAATTAGTCATATCAATATATATGGGGAAATCTATTGACAAAATTCAATATCCCTTTATGGTAAAAGTTCTGAAGAAATTATATAGAAGTAGTTTACCATATCATTATAAAACATGCATGTGAAAAACCTATAGCCAACAGCATACTAAATGGGAAAAAAACTGAAAACATTTCCTCTAAAATTAGGAATGAGATAAGGATGTCCACTCTTACTACTTCCTATTTGATATGGTTAAGACATGAGGTGTCCCCCCCAAAAGATCATGTGTGAGAAAATACAAGAAAGTTTAGAAGCCAAATTATTGGGTTATGAGAGCTTTAACCTAACCACTAATATGGATTAATTGGATAGTAACTATAGACTGGAAGGGTTTGACTGAAGGAGGTAGGTCACTGGGGTGTACCTCTGGGGTACATATTTTGTCCCTGGTGAGCAGAATTCTCTCTGTTTCCTGGGTCCATGACCAGAACTGCCTTCTTCTGCCACACCCTTCCACCATGATGTTCTACCTCACCTCAAGCCCAAAGCAATGGAGTTGGTCATGTATGGACTAAGACCTCTGAACCCATGAGTGCCAAATAAACTTTTCCTCCTCTAAAAATGTTCCTGTGAGATCTTGGTAACAGTAGTGAAAAGCTAACTGACACACTATTCAATATAGTACTTGAACTTTAGCCAGAACAAATGGCAAGATAGAGAAATAAAATTGATACAAGTAGGAAAGGGAAAAATCAAACTATACCTCTTTTTAGATGATATGATCTTATATTTAGGATATCCTAAACACTACACTAGAAGACTTTTAGAGCTTATAAACAAATTCAGCAAAATAACAGGATACAAAACCAACATTCAAAAATTTATAGTTTTTCTATACACCAATAACAAATCTGCTGAGAAAGAAATCAGCTAAATGATTCTATTTGCAATGATTTCAAAAAAATAAAATAAAATACATAAGAATAAATAGAATCAAAGAAGTGAAAAGACCTGTACAGTGAAAATTACATAACACTGAAGAAAGAGGTTAAAGAAGACACTAGATGATGGTAAGTCCTCCCGTGTTCATTGATAGGCAGAATTAATATTGTTAAAATTGCCATATTAACCAAAAGTGATCTACAGATTCAATACAATCTCCATAAAAATACAAATAACATTTTCACAGAACTAGAGAAAACAATCCTAAAATTCATATGGAAATACAGAAAGATCCCAAATAGCCAGGTTAATCCTGAGCAAAAAGAGCAATGCTAAAAGCATCACAATATTCGATTTCAAAATACACATAGCAAAAAAAACTTCATGGTACTGACATAAAAACAGACACATAAATCAATGGAATAGAATAGTGGACCCAGAGACAAACCCCTAACAATATAGTCATCTGATCCTTGACAATGGCACCAAAAACATACCTTGAAGAAAAGACAGACTCTTCAACAAGATACTGGGAAAACTGGATATACATATGTAGAAGAATGAAACTTGAATCCCTATCTCTCACACTATATAAAAAGTTAACTCAGAATTAATAAAAGACCTAACTATGGACCCAAAGTGCAAATGTTAGAAAAAAGAAACTCAGGGTAAATGTCAAGACATTGGCATAAGCAATGAGTTCCTGATAATTTAGAAAATAATAAGAACAATCAACAAATGGGACTGTTTCAAACTAAAAAGTTTCTACATAGCAAAGGAACCAATAGAGTGAAGAGATAGCCTATAGAATGGGAGAAACATTTTATGGGCTACTCTTCCAAAAGGGATTAACATACATATTATATAAAGAACTCAAAAAACTTAATATCAAAAACAGAAACAACCCAATAAATAAATTGGCAAATGAAATGTACACATACTTATCAATGGAAAAAGTATGTATAGCCAAAATTACATGAAAAAAATGTTCAACACCTTTAGCCATGAGGGAAATATAAATTACAACTACACTAAGATTTCATCTCATCCCAGTCAGAATAGTTATCACCAAAAATACAAAAAAAAAAATGCTGACTAGTATATGAGGATAAAAGTAATCACTATACACAGTTTTGGGAATGTAAATTAGTTCAGCTACTATGGAAATCAGTATGGAATTTCCTCAAAAAACTAAAAATAGAAATACCATGTAATCCATCTATAAGATTTGGGGCATATAACCAAAGAAATTAAAGTCAGCATACTATAAAGACACCTACATACCCATATATATCATGGCACAACTCATAATATCCAATTTATGGGATGAGCCTAAGGGCCTATCATCAGATGACTGGATTAAGAAAATGTGGCATATATACAGAATAAAGTATTATTCAGCCATAAAAAAGAATAAAATCATGTTTTTTCAGGAAAATGGATGAAAATGTAGATCATAATGTTAAGCGAAATAAGCCAGACTCAGAAAGGCAAGGGGTCCATGTTTTCCCTCCTATGTGGAACAAAGGGTGGCGGACATATGAAAGTAACAGAGTGATCATTAGAGAAAAGGGAGAGGGAGGAGTGTAAGGGAGGTTAATGAGGAGGTGGTTATGATCAAAGTATGTTATTTGCATAAATAAACCCAAAAAATATGTGTATATGCCACAATGTAGCCATTTATTCTACATAATTAAATGTACTAATAAAAAGAGAAAAGACTGTTTGCCTAAAAAAGAGAATATTTAATTTTTTAAATATTTTGTTTGCTCTCAGTGGACAAAACATCTTTATTTTATTTTTATGTGGTGCTGAGGATCGAAGCCAGTGCCCCATGCATGCCAGTTGAGTGTGCTACTGTTTGAGCCACATCCACAGCCCCTAATATTACTATTAATTCACCTTTCTCTTCCCCAAGTCCAATACAAGTTTCAAGACAAAAAAATGGAAAATATTACTTATTTCTGTGAATAATACACACCTCTTTATTAAAGT
Organism: Marmota monax; assembly: GCF_021218885.2. Lineage (NCBI taxonomy): Eukaryota > Metazoa > Chordata > Mammalia > Rodentia > Sciuridae > Marmota > Marmota monax. The sequence goes on along the minus strand of NW_026693229.1, from coordinate 54,964 downwards.
TCAAAAATTTAGCAACATTTGTTTCATACCTAATATTTTATATTGATTTTATAACAGTGTGGCAAATTTGAATTCTGGGCATCTCTGCATGATTACATTCTTCTACACACCTGTCCCCCAAAGGCAACCACTGTCATGGAATTGATAGGTAGATTTTCCCGTCAGTGTTTCCATGTCACTATTGATTTATGTATTAATGGGTACAGTAAAAATAATCTACCATGTGATTTAGTTGATCTAGCTGTTTCACTTCTTTATTCAAAGGAAAGAAAATAAACCCATAAAAGAAGAAATCATCATACCAAATATATACCCTCATGCCCATGTTTATTGCAGCACAACTCTCAATAGTTAAGATACAGAATTACCCTAGGTAACAGATGAATAGATAAAGAAAACATGGTACATAAATCCACAGTGGAATATTATTCTACCATAAAAAAAGAATAAAATCCAGTCATTTGAAGCAGAGTGGATGGAGTGGAGGACATTATGCTATGTGAAAGAAGCCAGACAGAGAAAGACAAAATGCCACATGATCTCCATCTTATGTAGAAGCTTAAAAAAGTCAACCTGGAATTATAATAGTGATTACTAGACATTGAGAAAATTGAGAGGGTTGGGGTAAGGGTGATTAGAATTGATTAGTTGATTAGTGCACACTGTATGCCTGTAAGGAAATATCATACTGAATCTCATTAATGTGTACAATTATTATGCATTAATTAAAATTTGTTTCTTAAAAACTTACATAAGAAGTACCTAAAGCTCATCTAAGTAGTCTACAGCACAAAATCTATTGCCCCTGAAATATACTAGTTTACATCAACATGTGGTGATGTAAGACATACATCAACTTCAAATGCTTTAACAGGTACATGGCACATTACCTGAATGATAGACACTATTTGTCAGTTTATTAATACAATAATCATTTCAAAATTCTTGTGCCTCTGTTCATATCTAACAAGTGAGAATTTTCAAATACTGTGTGGGTAAAGGATAGTTGTTTGAATTACAACAGTTGATGCATGCTCAATTTTATTTCTGATCACCTATATTGTCATAATAAATGATAACTCATTCTCAACTACATCCTTATTGTATACCATAAAAATATTTATAGAGGATATTAATGATCCTTTCATGATAAACCATGAAGAAATTGCATCTTCTATGGGGAATATTACCACATGCTTCCAGTAGAAGAGACAGTGCCCTGGAATGAGAATTAGGACATCCACATTTAAGTCTTGTATTATTGACCTGCTACTACACAGAATGTGTGTAAATCTCACCACCTCTCTGATTACTGGAAATAGAATAACACCCATCTCTACAACATGAGTGGCACACAAGGCAAGTTTGGAGCTTAATTAATATTTGGTCAATATAGATTTTTCTTAAATAAAACATTCACATAGGCACAGGGGTGCACACCTATAGTCTCAGTCACTTGGGAAGTCTAGGCAGGAGAATCACAAGTTCAAGTCCAGCCTTAGCAACTTGGAAAGACTATGTCTCAAAATTTAAAAAAATAAAATAAAAAGGGCTAGGTACTCAGTAGAGAGTGCCTCTGGATTCAATCCTCGGTACCTCAAAAGCAAATAGATAGATAGATAGGATTCAGGGAAAGGAGGGAGGATGGGAAAAGAGAGGAATGGTGGAATGAAACTGATCAAACTATGCTATGTACATATAGGAATGTTCTACAGTGAAGTTTATCTTTATGTATATCTATAAAATACTAATTTAAAAAAGAAACTATAAATAAATACAAGAAAGACCAGTAGAGTAGAGAAGAGGAATTGGGGAGGTAGGAGGAAAGAAAAAGGGAAGTAATGGGGACTGAAGTAGAGCACATTATAATCCATGCTTATTTGATTATGTCAAAATAATCTCCAATATTACATATATCTAATACACTAATAAAATAAAATAAAAAATAAAGCAGTCATTATGAAAAGAGCAAGTTTATTGATGAATACAATTGTCAAAAGGGACTGGGGCAACTAAACAGACACTTCACAGAAGAAATACAATCAATAAATATATGGAAAAATGTTCAACATCTCTAGCAATTAGAGAAATGCAAATCAAAACTACATTGAGATTCCATCTCACTCCAGTCAGAATGACAATCATCAGGAATACAAGAAACAATAAATGTTGGCAAGGATGTAGGGAAAAAAGGTACACTCCCACATTGTTGGTGGGACTGAAAATTGGTCCACCACTCTGGAAAGCAGTATGGAGATTCCTCAGAAAACTTGCAATGGAACCACCATTTGACCCAACTATCCCACTCCTCAGTTTATACCCAAAGGACTTAAAATCAGCATACTACAGTAAGGCAGCCACATCAACATATATAGCAGCTCCATCTACAATAGCTAAACTATGAATCAACCTAGATGCCCCTCAAGAGATGAATGGATAAAGAAAATGTGGTATATATACACAATGGAATATTACTCTGCCTTAAAGAAGAATGAAATTATGGCATTTGCGGGTAAATGGACGGAACTGGAGAATATCATGATAAGCAAAATAAGTCAGTCCCAAATAACCAAAGGCTGAATGTTTTCTCTGATATACAAGTGCTAATTCACAATAAGGTGCAGGGGGCACTATAGTGGTATTTTGGACTAAACAAAGGGAAGTGAAGGGAGGGGAGGGGACATGGTGGGTAATAATGATAGTTGAATGAATTGGACATTATTATCCTCAGTGCATATATGATTACATGACCTGTGTAACTCTATATCATGTACAACCAGACAAATTAGAAGTTATACTCCATTTAAGTATGATGTATCAAAATTCTACTGTTATGTATAACTAATTAGAACAAATAAATTTAAAAATATATAAAATAAATAGGCTTAAAGCACACACAAAAAGGGAACTGGAGCCAGAATTATGTGAAACTCTAAAATGTCTCTCAGTTCAAAAAATAAAATGTACCTGACCCCTTCATCCCTTCACATTCTGCTTGATTTTTTTATATCCCATGAAGATTTCTGCAATGGTTCTTCAATAACTGAATGTTACCAGTACAATTAAGTGGGATCACAGGCACTGTGTGTCAAATTCTATGGGATATTCCTTAAAGAGAGGAAAGTATAGAGAGTCTGGAAAGTGCTCAATGTACAGAAGCCACAGTGATTATGGCCACTGTTTGAACCAAGGAAGGGTATATTCAATGTTTAACAGAGATTTTTATGTTTGATGCTTTCTCTGTGGCAAGTGAAGTGTCAGTTTTTGAAAATCAGAAGTAAAAGAACCAGTGTGGAAGGAAAGAAACAGTTTGAATGAGATTTCTGGGACTCTATGACAACCACAACATAAATGTTGCAGTCCTCACAGTTGAAATTTCATGTATTTGTATCCTGCCACATGACCACACAAACTGCCATTTTTGTCCTGATGATGATTAATAAACAATCTGCCCCTGGCTGTCTCCTCTATGCATTCTCTCTCTCAGCACTTTACTGGGTTAAGCAGTGTTTCTGTGTTTCAAGGACTGTAGGTACCATGTCCCTTGGCTGTATGATGCCCAATGAAGGTTCAGGCTCCATCCACAGGGTTGATATTATCAATGTCACAAAAGACTTTCATAATGCAGACAACTAAGAGAGGAGAAGGCACAGGCATGGAATTCATGGGACTGGAGCCATCAGACCAAAAGTCTCAAAGCATAGACTTATTATTGAATATTATATACCCCTAGAGGCTCAATGCACAGAGTTCATCTTTACCCAGTTAGGCCTAATTTATCCTAAGAATTAAGGACTTGATAATATTAGTGAAGGAAGAAGAAGAAGAAGGAGGAGGAGGAGGAGGAGGAGGAGGAGGAGAAAAAGAGAGAATCAATGACCATGAAAGAATTTGGACTCCTCTATTAATGAGTAAGCTCATGCATAATATTTATTCATGTCTTTCATTTCTTTTTTTTTCAAATACCAGTGTGCCTTTTATTGTCATTGTTTGTAACTGTCAAATGTACAGAACAAAAAATTGACCATTTTAACCACTGTTAACTATCCAGTTCAGTGGCATGAATTACACTCATGTGGTTGTGCAACCATCACTACCATCCATCTCCAGAAATTTGTCATCTTCAGAAACTGAAAATGTACCCATTTTAAAATCTCCCCTTCCTGTTTCCCACCAATTGTAGCAACTACTATTATATTATGAAATGTGATAATTAGTCATTAAACTATAAAAATTTGTATATCCAAGGAGGTAGAATCTACAGATCTAGATATTTGGCATTGTTGCATTTTCCAAATAAGATTCCAAATGGATGTCAGAGGTCCTGAGATTAGACTGATCTGCTGCGGATCCTCCTCAGTGAGCTTTTAATGTCCCTGTTCCTCAGGATGTAGATGAAGGGATTCAGCATAGGGCTGACCACAGTGTACATCATTGAGGCCACTGTGTTGTTTTGGGGGGACTGTGACACAGCTGATCCAAGGTACACTACAATGCCTGTCCCATAAAATAAGCTGCTGAGAGCCACAGCTGAGTCAGAATGGCCCCTGGCATTTTGCCAATAGTATTGGTTGAGAGGCGAGCCATTAAGATGATGACTTTTGAGTTCTCGCGGAGTTCCCGTTGAGTTCCAGTTGAGCTCTCGCAGGGATTCCTGAAGAGTTCACATTGGTTGGAGAAGTGCCAGAGGAGGGATTTCTGGTTGGTGGTTCCTGGAGGAGCCGCGTGGATGGCATTCAGGAGAGTTCCCGGGAGCATGTGTGGAGTGTGCTGGTGGAGCTCAGAAATAAAGTTTGTTCCTGCTTCAGTGGCTCGTGATTTATGCCAAGCCACACTGCGGCATTTGGTGGCCCATACGGGGAACGCTTAAAGTTCGGAGGTAAATGAAACTGCTCGCCCCTGAGGGAAGGCGAGAGAATGGGTGACCATTTCAAAAAACAATGTGTTCTTGTTTTGATTTGTTTAGTTTTTGTTTCAAGCTGCCTATCCCTAGAACTTTCTCAGGCAAACTGAGAAAAATGGTTGGCTCAGGTTTGAAGTTGTTCGCCCCTGAGGAAGAGATAGAAATAGACCACAAATGCACATGTCAAGAAAATAGGAAAATTGATACAATGATTTTTTGTTCCATTTTTGTTTTATTCTGTTTCAGTTTTGTTTTGTGTTATCTTGTTGGGTTGCATTATTTTATAGTAGATTAGGAAAAAACAAACTGAAAGAGTGTTAACTAAATTGTTAGAGGTTCAAACCATGGAGAAAGACATTTTAGATCAAGCAAAAAAGAAGATCTCTCGAGCTAGTCAGACAGAGGAAGAAAATTTAAAGGAAAAGGGGCTATTAGGGAAAAAGCTACAACAGGAGGCTGCTACTAACACCGTTCTATCACCAGAAGGCGTAATTCAACCAACAGCTCCACCTATGAAGACAGCTGAGTGGCCCTCAAACCCATAGCTGATAGATGGGATCCTGAGACAGGACCTCAAAGATTAGCATGCCCTGTACTTGAGCAGGAAGGAGGGCAGTGAATTCACCATGCTTTAGATTTCAAAACAGTGAAGCAGTTAAAGGAGGCTGTAACAACCTATGGTCCCCAAGCACCCTTCACTGTAAGCATGGATGAATCCATTACCAATTTGGACATGACGCCAGCAGACTGGGATAGCATGTGTAAATCTTTGCTAAATGGAGGACAATATTTGTTATGGAAGGTTGCCAATGAGGAATTTTGCATGGACATGGCTAGGCAAAATGAAGCATCTGGTTACCCTCAAAGAAATCTAGATATGTTGTTAGGAAAAGGACCTTATGAGGGTCAACAGCAACAATCTGAATATGATCCCACTATATATTCACAAGTTGCTGCAGATGCAGTTAGGGCATGGAAGACTTTACAAGGACATGGAGATTTACAAGGTCAATTATCTAAGATAATACCTGGAGCTAATGAACCTTACGCTGAATTTGTAGATAAGCTTATTCAAACAGCTTCCAGAGTTTTGGGGGATACAGAACAAGCAATGCCATTAATAAAACACCTGGCTTATAAGCAAGCAAAACGTTGGTGCAGAGAGATCATTAGACCATGGAAACATGGAGATTTAAACACATACATTAAATTATGTACAGACATTAATAAACAAGGGCAAGTCTTGGCAGCTGCAGAAAAACAGGCTTTAGATGCAAGGCCAAAAACATGCTACAATTGTGAACAAACAGGATATTTTAAAAGGAATTGCCCCATAGGAGGAGGGTTTAACAAAACTAGGTATCAAAGGGGTAGAATACTGGGTATTTGCCCACAATGCCGTAGAGGGAGACATTGGGCTAATGAATGCCGTTCTCAAACCACCATAGAAGTTACTATATTATCAAAAAACAGACAAGGACCAGGTGTTTACCCACAATATCATGGAGAAAGGCATCGGGCTCCATTGACAAAAAATGGACAGGGGGGCCCAATGCTCTGGGGCCCACGACCACAAATATATGGGGCACTGGAGGAACCCAGAAACACCATGGAGGAACCCAGCAACACCATCATGGTGGTGCCCAGGACACATTATCCATCAGATCTCTCATCAGACGAACCAGAGGGAGTGCAGGGTTGGACATCTGTGCCTCCGCCAGAGCAGTACTAACTTCAGAGATGGGAGTTCAAATCATTCCCACATGAGTAAAAGGACCTATTCCCCAAGGAACAGTAGGCTTATTGTTAGGACGCAGTTCTTCTACTCTAAAAGGACTTATGATAAGTCCTGGGGTAATTGATCCTGATTATGAAGGTGAAATAAAAATTATAGTTAGTTCTCCAAAGGGTATATCAGTAATTTCACCAGGAGATAGAATAGCACAATTATTAATAATACCCAGCCGACATGATAAATTTTCCAGTAGCACTATAGAATGAGGTTCCAGGGGATTAGGCTCCACAGGTGTAGATTGGGCTATGCTGTCTTTAAATTTAGATTCTCGCCCAATGCTAAAACTAAATATTCAAGGACATGAATTTAATGGGCTACTTGATACAGGTGCAGACCTTAGCATCATCTCCTGTCAAGAATGGCCGAAACATTGGCCATTACAACAAGCCACTCAAACGCTTCAAGGCCTATGAGTGGTGACTAATCCCCATAGAAGTGCAATGGTATTAGATTGGAAGGATCCTGAAGGATATGAAGGAACTATACAGCCATATGTATTGGATCATCTTCCTATAAATTTATGGGGATGAGATGTCCTAGATCAATTAGGTTTTACATTAACAAATAACATCAATCCAAATGCGCCAACTATTGGTGCTAGACAAGGTTTTAGGAAAGAAAAAAGATTAGGAGAACAAGAACAAGGTATAGCAGCACCAATTCAAATAGATCAAGGAATAAATAGACATGGATTGGGTTTTCAGAAGGGGTCACTGAGACAATAAAAATTACTTAGAAATCAGAAAGACCAGTATGGGTTCCTCAGTGGCCTCTGACTAAAGAAAAGATACAAGCAGCCCATGACCTGGTCAAACAACAATTAGCTAAGGGACATATTCAACCTTCCATATCTCCCCATAATACTCCCATTTTTGTCATTAAAAAGAAATCTGGAAAATGAAGATTATTGCAAGATTTAAGAGCCATTAATAATGAGATGGTTATTATGGGACCTGCTCAATCAGGGATTCTCCAATTGTCTGGTATCTTTTAACTATAAATATTAAAGATTGTTTTTTTTTCAATTCCAATTCATCCTGAAGATAGTCCACGTTTTGCATTTACTATCCCTGAACTGAATCATGAAGGTCCTGATCAGAGATACGAATGGAAAATACTCCCTCAAGGGATGGCTAACAGCCCAACTATGTGTCAAATTTATGTTAACAAAGCAATCCAGACACTTATAAATCAAAACCCTGAACTACAAATATTTCACTATATGGATGATGTATTGTTAGCACAAAAAGATAAAAACACATTGCTAGAATGTTATGCCACACTTACAAACTTATTAAAAAATTATAATCTAGAGATAGCAATAGATAAAGTACAATTAAATTTTCCAATTAATTATTTAGGGGTTCTATTATCCTCAACCATGGTCCGTCCACCAAAAATTCAAACACGAGTAGATCAACTCAAATCACTTAATGACTTTTCAAAAGTTATTAGGAGACATAAATTGGATAAGGCCTTATCTAGGCATACCAACAGGAGAGTTGGGACCTTTATTTGATATCCTAAAAGGTCCATCAGATCCAAATTCACCCTGCATGTTAACATCTGAAGCAAGAAAGGCATTAAAAATTATTGAAACATATATGGAAAATATACATTTGGTAGAATTGATATAAGTTTGCCTTTATTATTTATTGTAATACCAATAAAAATATTCCTACAGGAGTATTTTGGCAAGAAGGTCCATTATTGTGGGTACATTTATCTTATTCTCCTAACACTATTCTTACTAGGTATCCTGAGGCTGTAGGACAATTAATACTCAAAGGAATAAAAGCAGCAAAGGGAGTGTTTGGAATTTCTCCCAATAAAATTATTACTCCATATACTATGGATCAAATTGATGAGTTAGCTAATGAGTTAAATACTTGGGCAATAATCATGTGTAAATCTAATGTTTCATTTGATAATCACTTACCATCTAATCCTTTGTTGTCTTTTTGGTCTTGGCATCCTATAGTTTTTTTCCAAAAATGACAAGAAAAACCCCTATCATGAATGCTCCAAATGTATTCACTGATGAGTCAAATAATGGTACAGCAGCAGTAGTTACCCCTGATCAAACTTTTATATTTTTAGTACCCAAACAATCAGCTCAAAATTTCTGTATTTAATTTAATTTCTGATAGTCAGTATATAGTTAATGCTATAGTATCCCTTGAAGATGCTGGTAGGATTTCTCCTTCCTCTACTGTTTTCTCTTTGTTTTCCACTATACAAAGTCTAATCTGGGACAGAAAAGATCCATTCTTTATAGGACATATCAGGGCACATACAGGATTGCCTGGAGCCCTTAGTTTGGGCAATGAATTAGCAGAAAAAACTACACATGACATACATATTTTCTCTACACTAGAAGAAGCTACAAATTTTCATAAAAGCTTCCATGTCAATGCTAATACTTTACAGAAGCATTTTAAAACAACTAAGGAAAAGCTAGACAAATAATAAAACAATGTCAAAATTGTGTGACCTTTTTACCAAAAGTTAATCTTGGAGTCAATCCTAGAGGACTGATACCTAACCATATTTGGCAGATGGACATCACACACTTGCCAGAATTTGGAAAATTAAAATATTTGCATGTTACAGTTGATACTTCTTCCGGATTTTTGATGGGCTCCCTTCATGCCGGAGAAAAAACTAAAGATGTTATAGCTCATTGCTTACAAAATTTTGCCACTGTGGGTGTTCCAAAACAGTTAAAAACAGATAATGCCCCTGGCTATACCTCTACCTCTTTTAAACAATTTTGCTCATCATTTGGCATTGCTCACATAACAGAAATTCCATACAATCCACAGGGACAAGGCATAGTTGAAAGAGCAGATCAAACTATTAAAATGTACTTATTAAAGCAAAAAGAGGGAATTGGGAAGGGGTATATATCCCCCAAAGATAAACTTAAAATAACCCTTTTTACTCTAAACTTTTTAAATTTGGATTCATCAGGGCTTAGTGCTGCAGAAAGACATATGTATCCAAAAAATGTACATAAGCCTAAGGTAATTTGGAAGGATATTCTAACAGGATATGGAAAGGTACTGACCCAGTGATTGTGTGGAGTCAGGGTTCTGTTTGTGTGTTTCCACAGGGAGAACAGCAGCTGATTTGGATCCAAGAGAGACTAACCAAAGCAATTTCTACAGACCAAAAAGAAGATGATTTGACTCAAATCCATAACATAGAATATCCAGAATTCCAGCTTGGCGAGAGTGATTCTCCCACACCTGGAGGCTAATGAATAATGAACACCATTAAGGCCTATTTCAAATGTAAAAAACTTTGTGGCTTGCTTGTGGGAATACCTTCAGACCCATTATGCAAGTTACAGGAAAAAGGATGGGATGTCCAAATACGAGTCAAACCCAAGTGGTAACCAGGATGCTTTTTTCAATATCTGTTTTATTATTGCCTTTTCCCACATCATGAAGTTTTATTTTATTTTTTGAGCTCATACAGACCTAGGTTAATGTTTTTCTGATCAGTTCTATTTTTTGACTGTGGAGTTTTTAAACATTGCAGTGGAGATTTCACCTGTGTAAAGCTACAAGGCCTTTACTATTGTCTTATGTGTTGTATGTTATGTGTGCACACTTCTGTTTTGTGTTGTATGTCTGTATGTGCGTATGTCCATATATATGAGGAGCGCTCATGAAAAAATGGATCAAAATTTTTTTTATTCACGTGATTTAAATGGTTTAATTTAAATTGGGTAAACAGCTCTTGAGGATTGTTTTAATATGTGAACAAAAAAGGAGGTTAACAGATCTGTTTGTTTACTTTCACCTTTCCTTTTTATTATATTTAATAATTCTGTTCAGGATAATGTGAATTGTTCAGAAAATTATTTTCTTAGTACCTATTGGAATGTTACATAATTTCTTTTTAGCCATCATTGCCAGAATTCCTATCATCCTCTCAGTGCCAGTGAAGACAAAGATAAAACCAAACTACAGCTTCTTCGATAGCTATCACAGTAAACTGTATAAACTGGTGCATCAATGAATAATAACTCAACAAGTAATGCTCATTCAAGGAGTTGATTTACTTTAGGAGGAAATGGACATATTGATGGATTCCTCTGCTTTGAACTGCTTGCAGAACTTGCCTGGACTATGTATCACTTATATGCATGTGAACTATCTGTTGGTGCAGTGAATTGTGGTAGTGCTGGAGTATCTGTGCTGATGGTGTCATCGGTGGTACAATTTTTCCAAAGGAGCCATCATTTGGCTTGGTGTTGTGGCGTTCTGCCTTCTCCTCCCTTCTGCTACTGATGGTCTAAAATTTGGGGGCCAACAGATGTGAGGCAAAGAACCTCACCCCCCCACTGGCACCAAGGCCAAATTTGGGGCCAACAGAAGTGACGCAAAGAACCTCACCCCCCCACTGGTGCAAAGGCCAAATTTGGGGGCCAACAGAAGTGCGGCAAAGAACCTCACCCCCCCCCAAGGTGCATAGGCCTATCCACAAGTATGGCTGTATACTGGACCGGTAGTCATTTACGGGTAAGATCCAATTGTAGTGGTACCAACCTAAGACAGGAGGCTGATGCCTTGATGTCAGCTCATCCGTTGACGGGTAAGGACCATATGTAGTATTGGACAACCTAACAGGCACAGTCCCTAAGCCACATTGCTTGTTGTTTAATTAAACAGAAGGGGGGAGATGCTGAGAGCCACAGCAGAGTCAGGATGGCCCCTATCATTTTGCCAATAGTATTGGTTGAGAGGCGAGCCATTAAGATGGTGACTTTTGAGTTCACGTGGAGTTCCCATTGAGTTCTTTTTTTTTTTTATTGTTGGTTGTTCAAAACATTACATAGTTCTTGATATACCATCTTTCACACTTTGCTTCAGTGGGTTATGAACTCCCATTTTTAGCCCATATACAGATTGCAGAATCACATCAATTACACATCCATTGATTTACATATTGCCATACTAGTGACTGTTGTGTTCTGCTACCTTTCCTATCCTCTACTATCCCCCCTCCCCTACCCTCCCCTCCCCTTTTCTCTCTCTACCCCCGCTACTGTCCTTCATTTCTCCCCCTTGTATTATTTTTCCCTTTCCCCTCATTTCCTCTTGTATGTTCTTTTGTATAACCCTGAGGGTCTACTTCCATTTCCATGCAATTTCCCTTTTCTCTCCCTTTCCCTCCCACCTCTCATCTCTGTTTAATGTTAATGTTCTCCTCATGTTCTTCGTCCCTACTCTGTTCTTAGTTACTCTCCTTATATCAAAGAAGACATTTGGCATTTGTTTTTTAGGGATTGGCTAGCTTCACTTAGCATAATCTGCACTAGTGCCATCCATTTCCCTGCAAATTCTATGATTTTGTCATTTTTTAATGCAGAGTAATACTCCATTGTGTATAAATGCCACATTTTTTTAATCCATTCGTCTATTGAAGGGCATCTGGGTTGGTTCCACAGTCTTGCTATTGTGAATTGAGCTGCTATGAACATCGATGTAGCAGTGTCCCTGTAGCATGCTCTTTTTAGGTCTTTAGGGAATAGACCAAGAAGGGGAATAGCTGGGTGAAATGGTGGCTCCATTCCCAACTTTCCAAGAAATCTCCATACTGCTTTCCAAATTGGCTGCACCAATTTTCAGTCCCACCAGAAATGTACAAGTGTACCCTTTTCCCCACATCCTCGCCAGCACTTGTTGTTGTTTGACTTCATAATGGCTGCCAATCTTACTGGAGTGAGATGGTATCTTAGGGTGGTTTTGATTTGCATTTCGCTGACTGCTAGAGATGGTGAGCATTTTTTCATGTACTTGTTGATTGATTGTATGTCCTCCTCTGAGAAGTGTCTGTTCAGGTCCTTGGCCCATTTGTTGATTGGGTTGTTTGTTCTCTTATTGTCTAATTTTTTGAGTTCTTTGTATACTCTGGATATTAGGGCTCTATCTGAAGTGTGAGGGGTAAAGATTTGTTCCCAGGATGTAGGCTCTCTATTTACCTCTCTTATTGTTTCTTTAGCTGAGAAAAAACTTTTTAGTTTGAGTAAGTCCCATTTGTTGATTCTAGTTATTAACTTTTGTGCTATGGGTGTCCTATTGAGGAATTTGGAGCCCGACCCCACAGTATGTAGATCGTAGCCAACTTTTTCTTCTATCAGATGCCGTGTCTCTGATTTGATATCAAGCTCCTTGATCCATTTTGAATTAACTTTTGTGCATGGCGAGAGAAAGGGATTCAGTTTCCTTTTGTTGCATATGGATTTCCAGTTTTCCCAGCACCATTTGTTGAAGATGCTATCCTTCCTCCATTGCATGCTTTTAGCCCCTTTATCAAATATAAGATAGTTGTAGTTTTGTGGATTGGTTTCTGTGTCCTCTATTCTGTACCATTGGTCCACCCGCCTGTTTTGGTACCAGTACCATGCTGTTTTTGTTACTATTGCTCTGTAGTATAGTTTGAAGTCTGGTATCGCTATACCACCTGATTCACACTTCCTGCTTAGCATTGTTTTTGCTATTCTGGGTCTTTTATTTTTCCATATGAATTTCATGATTGCTTTCTCTATTTCTACAAGAAATGCCATTGGGATTTTGATTGGCATTGCATTAAACCTATAGAGAAGTTTTGGTAATATCGCCATTTTGATGATGTTAGTTCTGCCTATCCATGAACAGGGTATATTTTTCCATCTTCTAAGATCTTCTTCTATTTCTCTCTTTAGGGTTCTGTAGTTTTCATTGTATAAGTCTTTCACCTCTTTTGTTAGGTTGATTCCCAAGTATTTTATTTTTTTTTGAAGATATTGTGAATGGAGTGGTTGTCCTCATTTCCCTTTCAGAGGATTTGTCACTGATATACAGGAATGCCTTTGATTTATGCGTGCTGATTTTATATCCTGCCACTTTGCTGAATTCATTTATTAGCTCTAATAGTTTCTTTGTAGAGCCTTTTGGGTCTGCTAGGCATAGAATCATATCATCTGCAAATAGTGATAATTTAAGTTCTTCTTTTCCTATTTTGATGCCTTTAATTTCTTTCGTCTGTCTAATTGCTGTGGCCAGTGTTTCGAGAACTATGTTGAACAGAAGTGGTGAAAGAGGGCATCCCTGTCTTGTTCCAGGTTTTAGAGGGAATGACTTCAATTTTTCTCCATTCAGAATGATGCTACCCTGAGGCTTAGCATAGATTGCTTTTACAGTATTGAGGTATGTTCCTGTTATCCCTAGTTTTTCCAGAGTTTTGAACATAAAGGGATGCTGTACTTTGTCGAATGCTTTTTCCGCATCTATCGAGATGATCATATGGTTCTTATTTTTAAGTCTATTGATGTGGTGAATAACATTTATTGATTTCCATATATTGAACCAGCCTTGCATCCCAGGGATGAATCCTACTTGATCATGGTGCACAATTTTTTTGATATGTTTTTGTATCCGATTCACCAGAATTTTATTGAGGATTTTTGCATCTAGGTTCATTAGAGATATTGGTCTTAAGTTTTCTTTCTTTGAAGGGTCTTTGTCTGGTTTAGGTATCAGGGTGATGTTGGCCTCGTAGAATGAATTTGGAAGTTCTCCCTCTTTTTCTATTTCCTGAAGTAGCTTGAAAAGTATTGGTATTAGTTCCTCTTTAAAGGTTTTGTAAAACTCTGCTGTATACCCATCCGGTCCTGGGCTTTTCTTAGTTGGTAGTCTTTTGATGGTTTCTTCTATTTCCTCTATTGATATTGGTCTGTTTAGGTTGTCTATATCCTCCTGACTCAATCTGGACAGATCATATGCCTTAAGAAATTTATCTATGCCTTCACTATCTTCTAATTTATTGGAGTATAAGGATTCAAAATAATTTTTGATTATCTTCTGTATTTCTGAAGTGTCTGTTGTGATATTGCCTTTTTCATCCCGTATGCTAGTAATTTGAGTTCTCTCTCTTCTTCTCTTCGCTAGCATGGCTAAGGGTCTGTCAATTTTGTTTGTTTGTTCAAAGAACCAACTTTTAGTTTTGTCAATTTTTTCAATTGTTTCTTTTGTTTCAATTTCATTAATTTCAGCTCTGATTTTAATTATTTCTTGCCTTCTACTTCTTTTCTGTTGTTTTGCTCTTCTTTTTCTAGGATTTTGAGATGAAGTATGAGATCATTTATTTGTTGGTTTTTTCTTTTTTTAAGGAATGAACTCCAAGCAATGAATTTTCCTCTTAGAACTGCTTTCAATGTGTCCCATAGATTCCGATATGATGTGTCTGTGTTTTCATTAATCTCTAAGAATTTTTTAATTTCCTCCTTGATGTCTTCTATAACCCATTGATCATTCAGTAACCTATTGTTCATTCTCCAAGTGATGTATGCTTTTTTCTTCCTTCTTTTATCGTTGATTTCCAGTTTCATTCCATTATGATCAGATAGGATGCATGGTATTATCTCTACTCCTTTATATTGTCTAAGAGTTGCCCTGTGACATAATATATGATCTATTTTTGAGAAGGATCCATGTGCTGCTGAGAAAAAAGTGTAACTGCTTGATGTTGGGTGGTATATTCTATATATGTCAATTAAGTCTAGGTTATTAATTGTGTTATTGAGTTCTATAGTTTCCTTATTCAACTTTTGTTTGGAAGATCTGTCCAGTGGCGAGAGAGGTGTGTTGAAGTCTCCCATGATTATTGTATGGTGGTCTATTAGACTCTTGAACTTGAGAAGAGTTTGTTTGATGAACATAGCTGCACCATTGTTTGGGGCATATATATTTATGATTGTTATGTCTTGTTGGTGTATGGTTCCCTTAAGCAGTATGTAGTGTCCCTCTTTATCCCTTTTGATTAACTTTGGCTTGAAATCTATTTTATTTGATATGAGTATGGACACTCCTGCTTGTTTCCGAAGTCCATATGAGTGATATGATTTTTCCCAACCTTTCACCTTCAGCCTATGTATGTCTTTTCCTATCAAATGTGTCTCATGTAGGCAGCATATTGTTGGGTCTTGTTTTGTGATCCATTCTACTAGCCTGTGTCTCTTAATTGGTGAGTTTAAGCCATTAACATTTAGGGTTATTATTGAGATATGGGTTGTTGTTCCAGCCATATTTGTTCATTTATGTTACTAAACATGGTTTGTTTTCCTCTTTGATTATTCCCCCCCACCTTTACTGTCCTACCTCCCACTGTTGGTTTTCATTGTTATTTTCCATTTCCTCTTCCTGTAATGTTTTGCCGAGGATGTTTTGAAGAAATGGTTTTCTAGCTGCATATTCTTTTAACTTTTGTTTGTCGTGGAAGGTTTTAATTTCATCTTCCATCCTGGAGCTTAATTTCGCTGGATACACAATTCTTGGTTGGAACCCATTTTCTTTCAGTGTTTGAAATATGTTATTCCAGGATCTTCTAGGTTTCAGAGTCTGTGTTGAAAGATCAGCTGTTATCCTGATTGGCTTACCCCTAAATGTAATCTGCTTCCTTTCTCTTGTAGCTTTTAAAATTCTCTCCTTATTCTGTATGTTGGGCATCTTCATTATAATGTGTCTAGGTGTGGATCTCTTATAATTTTGCACATTCGGCATCCTGTAGGCTTCTAGAATTTGGGATTCTGTCTCATTCTTCAAGTCTGGGAAGTTTTCTCGTATTACTTCATTTAACAGATTGCTCATTTATTTGGTTTGGACCGCTATACCTTCCTGTATCCCAATGACTCTTAAGTTTGGTCTCTTAATGTTATCCCACTTTTCTTGGATGTTCTGCTCATGGTTTCTTAACAGTCTTGCTGAGCTGTCTATGTTCTTTTCAAGTTGAAATACTTTGTCTTCATTGTCTGATGTTCTATCTTCTAAGTGTTCTAGTCTGCTGGTAGTATTCTCAATTGAGTTTTTAAGTTGGTTTATTGCTTCCTGCATTTCTAGGATTTCTGTTTGTTTGTTTTTTATAACCTCTATCTCCCTGTATAGTTGATCCTTTGCTTCCTGGATTTGTTTGTGTAATTCATTGTCGAAGTGATCTTTCATTGTCTGATTTTGCTGTCTAATGTCTTCCTTGATACTCCAGATCATCTGAAGCATATATATCCTGAATTCTTTATCTGACATTCCATCTGCTGCAGCTGTTACCTCTTCTAAAGTTGAGTTGACCTGCATTGCTTGTGGTCCTTTCTTTCCTTGTCTTTTCATACTGCTTGCGTTTCTTTCTTCTTGGTGAAACTGTTGTGTTTTTGAAATTTTTCCCCCCCATATATTTATATTGCTCTTGTATAGTTGAAAAGTCTCCCTTGCAGGCGCGGGCAGGGGCTCTGCTCTGCCCCTCCTCCAATTGGTGTGAGGTGTCTACCACGCCCGCGGACCCCTGGGCCTGATCCGCCGTTCTGTCGCAGGTCTGCCTACCTTGCAGGCGGGGGCGAAGGCTCTGCTCCGCCCCTCCTACCACACCCATGGACCGCCGGGCCTGATCTGCAGGTTGGACGCTGGTCTGCCCACCTTGTGGGCATGGGTGGCAGTTCCGCTCCGCCCCCACTCCAATTGGGGTCACGTGACCACCACACAGGCAGGCCGCTGGGCCTGATCTGGGCGCGGGCGAAGGCTCTGCTCTGCCCCTACTCCAGTTGGGGTGAAGTGTGTACCACGCTGGCAGGCCGCTGGGCCTGATCCGCCAGTCTGTCGCAGGTCTGCTTACCTTGCCGGCACGGGCGGCGGCTCTGCCCTGCCCCTCCTACCACACCCGCAGACCGCTAGGCCTGATCTGCAGGTTGGTCACAGGTCTGCCTACCTTGCGGACGCGGGCGGCGGCCCCGCTCCTCCCCTCTGGCTCGACAACAAAGCGAGAGAGACTCGGGTATCTGTGACTCACCCTCCATACCAGATGACCAACTGTTTCCGTCGCCGCTGGCACCGATGAAGTTCTCTCCTTGGCCGCTCTCCGATGACATCAGATCTCTGCCATTTTGGCATCCCCTGTTCTATGGCTGAATCCCATTTTCTTCTCTTCCAATAGGCGGAGCTGTGCCCTCCGAGCCGAGCTTCTGCCCTCTATGTGCTGACAGAAATCCCTGTAAGGTGGCTCCTGGGAGTCTCTCAATCCTGTTAGTCCAGAGCCCTTTCACTTATCCTGCCCCTCCCCCTGTTCCTCCTCCCAGCCAGCCATCCAGGTCCTGTTCACCGGAGGCGGTTCCCCAAGGATCTGATTACACTTGCAGCCCCACCGCGTGTCCTATATCCCGAACGATGAACACCCTCTCTGTCATTCATCTAAGCCCCAGTGCTGTGGTGGGGTTATCTGGGAACCAACAGTTTAATTTTTCCGGACCCCTTTGGTGGGCACGCCCCCAGAAACTGGTGGCTAAGATCTTGGGTGTCGCCGCTGGTGTTAAGGGGAGGTGGGGATCTGGAATCCCCTCTGCTTCCCTACAGACATGCCCCTGGAGAGATTCCCGAGGTTTCCTGGCTGCTTGTATCTGGAGGGGGTGGGAGTCACACACCTGCTAACGTGGATTCTGCTGGGAAGGAATTCCGTTGGCGGAACTCTGGTGATGTCACCTGTCTGATATGGTGGGCCCCAGGCTCCTTGCCGGAGTGTCCGAAGGGAGGGGTGGGACTGGACTGTCTCTGGTTGGTTTCAGCTCCCGGTTCGCTATTTCATGAAGGCTTGGCGAGAGACCTCTTCCTAGAGTCCCTGCACTGCTCCTGCTACGCTGCACCTCAGAGGCTATCCGCCCAGATGCGGGGGCCGCGTGCAGGCAGCCGACAGTCGCCGAGTCGCGCGGGCAGCGGCTGGCGGGTCTGGACCTCTGTGCTGCGTGGTGGAGATTCACTCGTCTAGGGCAAACTGTCACCTCCAAAAATCCAACCAATTCCCGGCCGGTCTCTCTTTAGTGGAATTTTGCTAGGGGTTTCTCAGCAGGTCGAATCTAAGCGTATCCATGCGTCTCTCTGACCCCGTTGTTGAGGAGGTACTGAAAGCGCTGCCTCCCCACTCTCCGCCATGTTGGATCCTCTCCCCATTGAGTTCTGGTTGAGCTCTCACAGGGATTCCTAAAGAGTTTGCTTTGGTTGGAGAAGTGCCGGAGGAGGGATTTCCGGTTGGTGGTTCCTGGAGGAGCTGCGTGGGTGGCATTCGGGAGAGTTCCCGGGAGCATGTGTGGAGTGTGCTGGTGGAGTTCAGAAATAAAGTTTGTTCCTGCTTCAGTGGCTCATGATTTATGCCCAGCAAGACTGTGGCAATAAGCAAACAACTGACAGATGAGATCCACAGGTGGAGAAGGCTCTGTACTTCCCACCTGTTGATGGGATTCTCATAATAGAAGTGTCGCGACCCCTTGCCCGCAAGGAAGACGCAACTCAGGAATCTTCTTTCAGCAGTTTATTCAGGCCCTTGATATTTCTTCTTCTCTCTCTCTCGGATGCCCCTCCCAGCCTTAATAAAGCATCCCAAGCCCCAATGCAAAGCTGCCGCGTGGAGCTTTCTCACAGGGTGGTGTACAGGGTGGTGAAAAATCATGTGCCAACTCTCCCAGATAAGGAGTTGTTTGTCACAGACCACAGCGGAGCCAGCGTCATCTTGTAATGGCGACCATAATCTGCAGAAATGGCAGAAGCGGCTCACCACAGTTCCCCCTTTCTGTTTTCTTAAAACAATACAGGAGAGAGTAGAGGTCCTATCCCACTGAGCAGAAGTGGCTGCATAGTATGACTCAGTCCTAAGGAGGCGCCTTCCCCAGACCTGAGGCCATATCAGCCGATGCCTTTTTTCGTGGGGCGGGGCGTGGACGCGTCTAACCCGCATGCAATAGGACATGCTCTCCTTGAGGTCCACGTCAAGGATCACTCAAGTGCAGTGCCTTGCCTCGCATCCTGTATCGTGACGATGGTGGATGAAGGGGGATAGCTGAGGCTGAACTGTGGCTGTTTATAAGGACAAACAAGTTGACAGCACCCTGAAAGAAAGGCACGAACTTCAAGGCGATAGAAAAGTACTAGTGTGGAAACCCATCTGCGTGCAATGGCAGTAAGACCAGCAGAGTGCAAGGGCTTTCCAACACTAAGAGAATAACAAGGAAAGTCATGTCGATCCCAGTGCAATGTTATAATAACTTGGGGTGTAACGACCATGACAAAGGTTTACTGTTTAAGATGCGCAAGCCAGACTTGAGGTGAGTTGCCATTTTCTAAAGCTGCAAGAGCTTGTATGATCATAGCCTTTTCTTGTGCATGGCGAGTTTTAAGGCGACAGAGAAGCCACAAACAGAGGAACATACCGAAGCAACACATTGCACCAAAAATGCCTACCCCCACCCACTCTTTGAAGAAGGAAAAAGCAGAAGATATCCAATCAGTGAATTGACCCAAAGTCACGGGATCGACACGGGTACTGTTTAAAATGGCAATCTGAGTTAGTTGAGACTGGATCAAGTTTTCTGCTTCCATGGACCAGGTTCCGGATAGATATTCCCCGATGATGTGGGAGGCATTTCTGGAATCATAAAATCTGACAGAGGTTATACATAAATGTGCACGTTGGTCAACACAACCCAAAAGCACCAAGTCAGCCAATTCTTCTACCTGAGCTTGGAGTAAATCTATTCTTTGGTTGGCAGCTAAAATCCCTGACAAAATATGTTGATTAATTGAATTTTGGGACTCAAGTATGGTGGATGTTTGTTGAATAACCTGATTAATAGTGGCAGCAGTTTGTACTTGGGTGGCCATGGCTACTCCAGCTGTAACTGCTGCAGCAGCAGATACCGCCACAGCTGTCACTATGGCTGCCGTAATTCCAAAATCTCTACGGGCTCTAATCAGTTCAACAATAGGAAATGACTCTGGATCTGCAGTAACCGGGATCGGGACAAAGGTTGGAATTTTCATAACCACTGCCATAGGCCAGGATCCATTCCAACACTCAGACAAATAACAGGTAATATTAGAGCAATTAAGCATCCCCTGTGATGTAACATTAGCCAAAAGAAACAGGAACGGAGATTGGAGACAGACTGCTGCGGAGGGTAATGTAGCATTAAACAATTGTGAATTATTTGCAGAAATTTTAAGCCTCCTACCTCTCTCCGAGTCTTGGGTACTGCCAGAAACATTAAACAGTCAACTTTGGACTCCCAATATTTCCCTGGGGAAACACAAGCGCAGACTAGACTAGCCCAATCTGAGGGAGTCATGCAAAATCTAGTAAGTCCCTCCACCTGAGTGAGAGTGAAAGCAGCATCTATGCCATAAGTGCGGACAGATTCTGCCAAGGTTTTAATTATCTTAAAGTCTAAAGGCTCATGATATCTTCCCCTGTTATTGTCCTGAAATACAGGGTATGCAAGTCCCATATCTGTATTAACTGTCCTCCAAACTTGTGCATGAAAAGATCTCCCGGAACCTTGGCTCCCCCCACATACGGAGGTGGGGCAATCGGCACCATATCTTCTTCTAGATATTCTACCTCCTCCTCCTCAGAGTTTTGTTGACCAATGTTAACACCCTTCCCCTTCTTACAGTAGGCCTGCGTGCCCTGTGTCTCCTTTTTCTTCTTTTTCATTTTTATCTTATGTAGTTGTTGTAACAATATACAGCTGCAATAAAATGTAAGGCTCTCTCTTTCATTACAGAGGAGCTGTCCCGCTTTGGTCGCGGATCCCACTTACTAGGGACTAACCCCGCTTTGATCGCGGATCCCACTTACCTGGGACTAACCCCGCTTTGATCGCGGATCCCACTTACCTGGGACTAACCGGTGCACCACCCCTGACTGTTGAAAGTTCTGGTTCCCGGGTCTCGGCACCACTTGTCGCGACCCCTTGCCCGCAAGGAAGACGCAACTCAGGAATCTTCTTTCAGCAGTTTATTCAGGCCCTTGATATTTCTTCTTCTCTCTCTCTCGGATGCCCCTCCCAGCCTTAATAAAGCATCCCAAGCCCCAATGCAAAGCTGCCGCGTGGAGCTTTCTCACAGGGTGGTGTACAGGGTGGTGAAAAATCATGTGCCAACTCTCCCAGATAAGGAGTTGTTTGTCACAGACCACAGCAGAGCCAGCGTCATCTTGTAATGGCGACCATAATCTGCAGAAACGGCAGAAGCAGCTCACCACATAGAAGAAATAATTTTACAGTAAGAGAAGAAAATTCCAGAGATAGAAAGAAAACCAGACATGGCACCAACAAAATACATGACTATGTTATTGGTGAAAGTGCCAGAACAGGCCAGATTAAGAACTTGAGAAGGATCACAGAAGAAATTGGAAATTTCTACATCCTTGAAGTGGGTAGATCGCAAGGCAATCAAATTATGCAGTTGGGAGTCTAAAAGGCTAAATAAAAAAGACACCAAAACTAAGAGGGCACAGAAGCGAGTGTTCATAATGACTGAATAGTGCAAGGGGTGATAGATGGCCACAAACCTATCATAGGCCATCACAGTCAGCAGCATACCATCCATACATCCAAAAATGATCAAAAAAGACATCTGAGTCAGGCAGCCCACATAGGAGATGACTCTGATGTGAGTTAGGATGTTCAAAATCATCTTTGGGACCGTGGTGGAGATGAAATCGATGTCAGCCAAGGACAGGTTAGAGAGGAAGAAGTACATGGGGGTGTGGAGGTGGGAGTCAGAGCTGACGGACAGGATAATGAGCAGGTTCCCAAGTACTGTGACCAAGTACATGGATAGGAACAGTCAAGGAGAATGGGCTGCAGTCCAAGATAATCCGAGAGGCCCATGAGATGAAATTCTGAGACACGTGTTGGATTTTGTAGTTCTATGTTGTTTGGACAGCTTTTGAAAATGAAAAGTTAGAGAAAATGAAATAAGTATGTCATCTAGTATTGTGTCTATATTTTGAACAAAGCAATATACAATATACAGACCTTATACCTCTTATACAGACCTCAAATTTGACCATACACATTTGACCATAAATCCCATATCCTGTTTGTTTGGGGTTTTTTGGTGTGTGTGTGTGTGTGTATATGTGTGTGTGTGAGAGAGAGAGAGTGAGAGAGAGAGAGATACCAGGGATTGAGTCCAGAGGAGTTTAACCACTGAGTCACATCCCCAGCTGTTTTGGGGTATTTTAATTTTATTTTTATTTTTATTTTTATTACAGACAGGGTCTCACTGAGTTGCTTAGGGCCTCACTAAGTTGCTGAGGCTGGGTTTGAACTCACAATTCTCCTGCTTCAGACTCCAAGTCACTGGGATTACAGGAGTACGCCACTCCACAAACACTTCATTTTTACATAAAATACAACCAACACTTTTTAGATTAAAAAAAAACAATCTTTACAGCAGCACAGTTCACAATAGCTAAGATATGGAGCTAATCTAGGTACCTTTCAACAGATGAATGGATAAAGAAATTACTCAGCCATAAGAAGAAGGACTTTATGACATTTGCCAGTAAATGGATAGATCTGGGAACTATCATGTAAGTGAAATAAGCCAATCCCAAAAAACCAAAGGTCGAATGATTTTGCTGATATGTGGAAACTAAACCACAATAAAGTCCGGGAGGAGAAGAGAAGTTTAATAGATTAGACAAAGGGGAATGAAGGGAAAAGAGGAGGGATAGGAATAGGAAAGACTGCAATCAATCTAACATAATTTTCCTATGTATACATATGAAAATACCTAGTTAAATCCCACCATCATGTATACCCACAAGGATGGGGTTCTAATTAGAATATTTTATATTCCATCCATCTTTAAATAATTATATCATAATGGATTATACTGTCATAACTAAAAAGAACCAATAAAAATAAATAAATAAATAAATAATAAAATGGAAAACAAAAATACCCTTCCTTCATTGAGAAAAAAAAATCATTCTAATTAAAGGTAATTGAAAAACAGTCAAACATAGATTATTTTATTCTAAGACAATGATATGAATTTCCTGGATGCAGGAAATTATATTTATAAATTATAAAAACTCTGTGAGAGTTAAGACCATGTTATTGGAATTCAAATAAAGTTGAAAGTTCATAATCACACTTTCATTTGCCAGTTATATTCATGGATTTCCATAATTCTTTCAGGTTAACATTTCATTTTTTCACAGAAAGAGGGTTTCATTCAAATACGTGGATTATCTTTTTTAAATCATTTTATAACCCTAACCTTGGCTTTAGTGGACTTCAAATTTTGATGAATATGCACATAATCATGAAGCATCACTGATCACACACCAGCATACAGTGCATCTGTCAATAATTCAACAATAACAAATTTAAAAAACACTTCTGAAATGTTTTGTTTTATACAGAGTTATCTGTATCGACCCCATACAAATATAAGGAAACATCTTATACATAAGAACACTTTTGCTATTTTCTATTTTGGCAGGGTTTTTTGTTTTTAGGTTTTGCTCTTTTTTTTTGTTGTTGTTGTTATTTGGTTTTGCTTTGTTTATTTGTATTCCATATTGTCCTGGTAATATCAGTTCTTTTATCATAAATCCTATTATTTACAAATAAAGAGTTTAACAAGAGACACTAGTATGGCAATATGTAAATCAATGGATGTGTAACTGATGTGATTCTGCAATCTGTGTATGGGGTGAAGGTGGGAGTTCATAACCCACTTGAATCAAAGTGTGGAATATGATATGTCAAGAAATTTGTAATGTTTTGAACAACCAACAATAAAAAATTTTAAAAAAAAAGAAACTAAAAAAAAGAGTTTAACACCTCAAGATATGTCTCCATCAGATTTGAAACTCAGCCTTCTTAACCTAGTTAAAAGAATTTCATGCTAATGCTTCCCATGAAGGCAAGATTCATTGACTAGTACCATGAGGGAGAGGCCTACAGGAGCTAGAATTAATGTAGGAGAAAAACAGAACTTTGAGAATTCCTGGACCCCATGCCAGAACCAAAACATAAACTTAGTCCTCTAAGCTGAAACTTTGCATATTGGTATCATTCCAACTGACATGGTTGCCTCAGTGATGAGGAAACAATGATCCTAACAGTTCCTCCTCTTTTTACCATCTCCCACAGAACTTATTGGGCAGTACTGCATTTCTGCTGGGGCATTACCAAAGAGTATGGATCCAGTGCTCCTCTCCTGCTTAGTATGTGATGAAACCTCAGGCTCTGTACTCAGGACTTGAAGAAGGCTCAAATTTATGAAGATGCCAATGAAGACAGTAGACAATGCTGTGGAGCCACTACACTGGAACTGGCAAAGTAAAGGGCTAGAAGCACAGGCTAATTAGTTAAGTTGTACAACCTTGGAGGCTCAATGCACAAAGTGCCTAATTAGCCAATAGGTCCACGATAATTCAGTCTCTGAGGAGTTGTTAATATTAAAGGAAACAGAAAAATAGAAAAGTAAAAGTACTTGATCTGACTTCCAAGTTGTTGGATCTTTATGTAAAATTCAGACTACTTTTTCTTCACTATAACAATCAAATATGGGATTTGGTATCTGTCAACTCATTGTATTAATCTGAAAACATATGGAGAATTAGATTTCTTGTTCCAAGAATCTCACACTATTTTCATTTCTATATGTCTCTAAGGAGAAATTCAAATTTCAGTTCATTTTTTGCTTTGCTTGGTTAGGTACTTTACGTACTGAAGATATATGGGTTTTTTACTAGTCCAACTGAATCTTGGTTCTTTTTTCTCTAATGAAATTACATTGATATATTATAAAACCACTGATATTTACATAAGTTTTTGATAACATACTGTATTTAAATACTCCAGGAGCAGGGCTTGGGCTGTAGTTCAGTGGCAGAGTGCTTGCCTAGCATGTATTTGATCCTTAGAACCACATAAAACAAATAAAGACACCTGTCCATCTAGAACTACAAAAAAAATTTAATAAAATTAAATAAGTAAACAAATACTCCAGGAGCAGCAGGAGGAAATTATATTTTAATATTAATTTCTCTTTTTAACCAATATTAATTATTGTACATATTTAAAATACCATGTAATATTTGGAATCAGGTATACATTATGTAATGTCAAATCATAGTGAACATATCTCTTCAAACATCTGTCATTTCTTTATGGTGAAAACATTTAAAATTCTTTCCTGTAGTTTAAAAAATTACAGTATATATTTTATTTGCTACTCTCAAACTAGAAAACTGTAATTAATCCTTCCCCATCACTCCCTCCTAATCTTCAAGGCCTCTGATAACTATCATGCTACTATCAACTTCTGAGACCACCTTTCTGAATATCAGGTGGTGCTTGTCTTCAGAGTCTGGCTTATTTATTGTCTTCCCCTTCCATCCATTTTGTCTCAAATGGTAGAATGGCATCCTTTTAT
The DNA here is from genome assembly GCF_021218885.2 of Marmota monax. Lineage (NCBI taxonomy): Eukaryota > Metazoa > Chordata > Mammalia > Rodentia > Sciuridae > Marmota > Marmota monax. Next base: position 29,001 of record NW_026693229.1, on the reverse strand, counting down.
GGCTGAATAGTATTCATCGTGTGTATGTCCAACATTTTCTGTATCCATTCATCCATTGATGGACAGTTAGGTTATTTCCATTCCTTGGCTAGTATGAATTGTGCTTCAGTAACCATGGGAATTCAGATGTCTCTTCAACAGATGTATTTCATTTCCTTTCACTACATACACAGCAAATGGATTGCAGAATAATATGGTGGTTCTATTTTAATTTTTTTAGGAAAACTCCTTGTGTTTTCCACAGTAGAAAGCCTGATGCTTTTCTTTCTATTCCCAGAAGTAACTTCCCATCAATTCTTCCATGTTCTCATTGCTGAAAGGGATTCACTAGGTTCATGCCATACATCATGGAAGTCACACAAGGGCATAAAAACAAGGAGGTAAGGTCATTGGGAGTATCTTAGCCCCTGCCCACCTCATCTTCTATCAGAACATTGGGATTGATACAAAGAAAAATTTAATGCATACCTAATGGATATGGGACAAAGTACGCTGTTTAGCTGTACATTGATAAATTATAAAAGGAATAATTAAATTATTTTGAGGGGATACCAAATGGCAGATATATAGAGATAGATATAATAGGAAGAAGCTGAGTATATTCAGACATTTAGAATACCTGGTCTGTACAAAATGTATTACTAAACCAAAGTCATTTCATATTAGATGGAGGGATAAAATACTAGGGTTATATCCAAGGATGAATTTACAGCACATGAAAAATGAAAACCAAAGACAGTTTTATTTGCATAGCAAAATACTTATTTTCACTTCCCCCCTCCCATGATCAGTATCCTTGAAAAAAAAAAGGAACACTAAAACTTTTTTCATTCTATATTGGATGTTCACTTGAGAGTTTTCTGACCATATACTTTTATACACTTTGAGACTTTTTTTCTAGAAAGGAAAGAGTTGATAAATCAACACTTTATTCTATGAGTTAATATTGGATATACTATTGGTAGAGGAGAATAGATCCCATTATTCATATTTTTTCAGAAGAACCACAAAAGTTTTATTTTAACTCCACGTTTACAAAAAAATAGTGATTCATACATGAACTGGGTTTTCACTGGGTTTAATACATTAAAATGACATATTCCAACCCTACTCATGCATTACTTTCAAAGATATAGCACAACTGGAAATAGAGTTGTCATCACAGTGGACATTTCTAAAAAGCAAATGCCAATGGGTGCTCCTAAGCCCTCAAAACAATAATAATAGTAGTAAAAACAAAAGTAACCGACACCACAGTTCTCTAAGAATGGTTGTGTTCTACACATTGTGGAAAGATAATAAAAATAGCCTTCTAGAATTTCAACATGCTTCATAACATTCATTTCATCTCCCTTAGTTTGCTTGCTGCCTTCTTGGATCACTTGATTAGAAGCGTCTTTTCATTGCTTCTGTAATAATTGCTGTTGGCCTTTGTAGGCTACATGTTTTAAGCTTTTGTAAAGAACATTACAAGTTATTTGATGTAATTTAATTTTGTACTGAATGTTCTTCAAAGAATTTTATAAACAATACAACATTTTAAATGAGTCTTCAAATTCTCTTGTTGTGAAACAATATTGTTGCATTTTCCAACTTTATCTATAAATGATCTAATTCCAGGTAAATTTAAGAGGGGTCCAAGAACTGACATTCTTCTAATAAATCCAACAACACAGAAAAGAAGCCCCTGAACAAGTTAAAGAATCCATAAATTTCAAAGATCCTGCCTCTCAAAGGCCAACCAATAAGAACTACAAATACACCACTGATAAAAAATCCTGTCGCTTTCATTTTTTGTTTTTGGAAGAAGAATCTGAATGTTCTTTCTAAACTGATTATAAAAGCCTAGCCAGTCACAAACAAAACATTTCCAATAGCCAGTAGTACTTTGTCAAAAAAGAGAATCATTCCAAACAACAGGAAAAACTGTTAATCCCATTTCAATTTTCTGGATGTCTGTTAAGGAGATCATGGTTGTAGTGGTAAGGGCAGTGGAGGCAGCAACTCGAAATGCCCAGGGTGGAAAGTTGAGTAGAAAGAAAAGAAGGAAGGAAACATCCCAGGAGAGCTGTCACATCTTCCAGAAACATCCACTGTTCATAAATTTAAACCATACATTTCTCTCAAAAGTTGAGAAATTAGAGAACAGGGCATGGAGACACACACCTATAATCCCAGCAAAAATGGAGACTAAGGAAGAATCACAAGTTTAAGGGTAGCCTTGGCAATTTAGTGAGGCCCTAGCAATTTAGCCAGAACCTGTCTCCAAATAAAAAGGGCTGGGGATGTTGCTCAGTGATTAAGCATCTCTGGGTTCAATCCCTAGTACCAGAAAAAAAAAGAGTTGAGAAATTAATCTATGGAAGGTCTGGTGGTCCTGGGAAGAAGTACCATATTGAATATGAATGTAAAAATACCTTAACTTTCTCCTCTGAAACAGTGGATAATTTGCTTGATGTTATATAAGGTAAAAGTGTGCCTATCTCTGCCCTACTGTATAAGACTTTGGATATATAGATAAATGACATTCAGTTTATGCTTTAAACTGCTTATGTTTAAAGAAGAATTCTCAGTGACATTTCTTAAATTCCCTCTATGAACAGAGAATAAATTTCATAGGTCTCTGAGCAAAAATTTGCATTTTAGAGCCATTCAGTGTAGCCATTCCAATGACCTTGCTGATCCTCAATTTGAGAAAGCAATGCTCCCAATAGTATCTCCAGCATCTCGGTGTGCCTCCCAACACTCACTCACTGAACTAGGCTTCCTTCCTAATGAGGTGGTCTTGCTAATAGTGCTACTGAAATTCATTCCCTCTTCACATCTAATGAGCAGTGAGAACTGAGGATCTTTCCTCATGAATGACAGGAGTCATTCCCCAGAAACAGGAAGGGGCCTCCTAATACAGATGACTCTGGAAAGAGACAGAGGTGTGATTTCCACTGAACCGGAACCAACATTCTGAAAAGCTGAAAGAACAGGTTGATATTTACTGTTGTATGGTCTTAAGCATGCTGTGTGATCAAGAGTGCTCTTGATGTTGTTCTGTAGGCACCACAAGATTATGGATCTACCCCTCTTCTTTCCAGCAAGTTACACAACCCATCAAACCACCATGTACTCATTCAAAATTTCCTGTCACATGTGAAGAAATAGCTCTGTATTTGGTATTTCAGCAGATACCACCATGTAGCTCCTTTCCATGTAGTATGGAAAAAATGACTCTAGTTTCTCTCCTACTAGAAGGATTCCTCCAATGATGAATTATTGGGACAGCAGAACAGCAGGGGTCTATATACAATTGAATCAATCCAGCATCATCTTAATGGCTCGACTCTCAACCATTACTTCTGGCAAAATGCCAGGCATCATCACTACTCAGCTGTGGCCCTCAACAGTCCCTCAAAGGCTTTGTCCCCAAAGTGATGCTGTGGAATGTGGTGAATAATTTAGGAGGTGGAACCTAGTTTAAGGAAGTAGGTCACTGGGAGTGAGTTGTATTTGAAGGGCATAAGATATTCTTGGTCACCTTCTCTTCTCTTCTCTTCTCTTTCTCTCTCTCTCTCTCTCTCTCTCTCTCTCTCTCTCTCTCTCTCTCTCTCTCTCTCTCTCTCTCTCTCCAGCTGATAAAAGGTCAGCAACTACACACACACACACACACACCCTCTCTGCCATGTGCTGCCTCACCATCGGCCCCAAACAGACCATGAATTGTAACCTCTGAAACATGAGACACAATAAATCTTTCTTCATTTTACATAGTTTTCTTCAGGAGTTTTGTCACAGTGGTAGAAGGCTGACTTACACACAGTGCTGAGAACCCATTTGCTTCTTTTTTTCAACACTTTTCTTTTAAAACGATATTCAAGTAACTCCCCCATGGTGTATATATACCAAATTTTGTTTATGCATTTGAAGAGATGCTCACATACAACAAGGGGGCAGGGAAGAATAGAAGTTCAGTGGATTAGACAAAGGGAAATAAGGGGAATGTAGAGGAATGTGAATACAGTGGAGTGGAATCAGACATAACTTTCCTATGTTCACGTATGAGTATACCATCAGTGAAACTCCACATCAGGTACAAGCACAAGAATGGAATCCTAATTATTATAAATTCTACTCCATGTATGTATAATATGTCAAAATACACTCTACTGTCATGAATATCTAAAAAGAACAAATAACAAAAGGTATATGAGCAATATAGAATCACAAGATAGAAACATGGATGTAATACTTCCATCTTCTAGGTCTCCAAAAGATCACAAAATGCAGTCCATCTTCTTCAAACTGTTCCTGGCCATGTACCTAGTTGCAGTGCTTGGGAACCTGCTCATTATCTTGGCAGTCAGCTCAGACTCCCACCTCCACACCCCCATGTACTTCTTTCTCTCCAACCTGTCCTTGGCTGACATCAGTTTCATCTCCACCATGGTCCCAAAGATGATTGTGAACATCCAAATTCACAACAGAGTTATCTCCTATGTGGGCTGCCTGACACAGATGTCCTCTGCCTGACTCAGATGTCCTCTGCCTGACTCAGATGTCCCTGTTTATTATTTTTGGAAGTATGGATGGTATGCTTCTGACTGTGATGGCTTATGACCCATTTGTGGTCCTCTGTCTCCCCCTGTGTAACCCAGTAATCATGCACCCTCACCTCTGTGGCTTCTTAATATTAATGTTTTTTCTGGTTAACCTTTTGTACTGCCACCTGCACAGTTTGATCATATTAAATTTTCCCTACTTCAAGGATGTGGAAATTGCTAATTTCTTCCATGACCTTTCTCACTTCCTCAATATGGCCTGTTCTGGTACTTTCACGAGTAATAAAGTCATGTGTTTTCTTGCTGCCATTTTTGGATTTTAGCCCATCTCAGGGATACTTTTATCTTACTGTAAAATTGTTTCCTCCATTTTGAGAATCCCATCCTCAGCGGGGGGAGATACAAAGTCTTCTCCACCTGTGGGTCTCACCTGGCAGGTGTTTGTCTATTTTATGGGACAGGCCTTGCAGGGTACCTTGGATCAGCTGTCTCACATTCTCCTAGGAAGGTTGCAGTGGCCTCAGTGATGTACACTGTGGTAAGCCCCATGCTGAACACTTCATCTATAGCCTGAGGAACAGGGACATTAAAAGTGCCCTGCGGAGGCTGCTCAGGAAGACAATTTAATCTCAGGATCACAGCATTCACTTGGAAGACAGAATACAAAAGGTTTAAAATCACCATCTAAACCTGTAAATTCTCCCTCCTTGGTCACATTACCCTTGTAGTTCAGTGGTCTTAGTCCATCATTACATTTCATCATAGAAGAGTGATAGCCAGAATTGGGGAAGGGAATATTGAGAAGTTTTTCAAATGTGTGAAAATTTTCAATTTAGGAACTGAAAACAAAATGTCTGGAAAGTGGATGATGTTGGTTGTTGTACACAAGTGAATGCACTTAATAAAACTGAATGGTGTACTTTCAGTACACAGTTGGTTGAAAAGTTCATATTCTTTATATTTTACCACAGGAAACAAAGGAAATAGAATACAAGTAGACATTTAAAAAAAAATGAAAGAAATTAAAATAGCACACAGTCCACATTAACTTCCTCATGGGAAGAGGAAGAGCCCCAAACCTTCTGTGGACATTTCATTCTCTCTTCTTATTCCCCCATTAGGCAGTCCTGAGAGGACAGGATAACTTAGAACAATTTGGTGAGTTATAAGCTCTGTGCATGGAGTCTTCAGGTCAGGGTAGTCAATAGTCTGCCTATGCCTCCAGCCGTTCAGCTTGGTGGCTCTGTACCTGCACCTCCTCATTCCAAGGTTGTCCACATTCAGAAGCTCTTATCTAACACTGTATTCATATCAATCCTGAACATGGCGCCTGTGCCTTCATTGGGCAACTAGGAAGGAGGTGGTGTTGGGTCTACACTTCTTAATAATGACAAAGCATTTATGCAATGTAACTCAGTAAGTGTTGTGGGAGATGCTCAATGGAGGAAGGTCAATCAAAATTGCTTATTCTTTTTAACTTTAAAAATTTGTTCTAATTAGTTATACATGACAGTAGAATGAATTTTGACAAATTATACATGGATGGAGTATAAGTTCTCATTCTTCCAGTTGTATATGATGTAGAGTTACACCAGTTGTGTAATCATACAGGCACATAGGGTAATAATGTCTGATTCATTCTACTATTGTTTCTACCCATATACTCCCTCCCCTCCCTTCACTCCTCCTCTCTGTCTAATCCAAAGTACCTCTGTTCTTCCCTAGTGTCTCCCCTTATTGGGAATTAGCATCTGCATATAGGAGAAAACATTTGTCTTTGGTTCTTTGGGATTCGCTTATTTCATTTTGCTTGATATTCTCCAGCTCCATCCATTTACCAGCACATGCCATCATTTTATTCTTCTTTAAGGCTGAATAATATTACATTGTGTATATACCACATATTCTTTTTTTAAAGAGAGAGAGAGAGAGAGAGAGAGAGAGAGAGAGAGAGAGAGAATTTTTTAATATTTATTTTTCAGTTTTCAGCAGACACAACATCTTTGTATGTGGTGCTGAGGATCGAACTCAGGTCGCACTCATGCCAGGCAAGCACGCTACCGCTTGAGCGACATCCCCAGCCCCTACCACATATTCTATATCCATTCATCTGTTGAAGGGCACCTAGGTTGGTTCCATGATTCAGCTATAATAACTTGAGCTTCCATTAACATTGATGTGGCCATGTCACTGTAGTAGGCTGATTTTAAGTACTTTGGGTATAAACTGAGGGGAGGGATAACTGGGTCAAATGGTTGTTCCATTTCAAGTTTTTTAAAGAATCTCCATACTGCTTTCCAGAGTGGTAGCACCAACTGGCAGTCCCACCAGCAATGTATGAGTGCCTTTTTCCCCACATCTTCACCAATACTTACTGTTTCTTGTATTCTTGATGATTGTCATTCTGACTGAAGTGATATGGAATCTTTTGTAGTTTTGAATTGCATTTCTCTAGTTGCTAGAGATGTTGAGAATTTTTTCATATATTTGTTCATAGATTGTATTTCTCCTTCTGTGAAGTGTCTGTTTAGTTCCTTAGCCCATTTTTTTAATCAGGTCTTTTGTTTTTTTGGTGTTAAGAGATTACTGCTGTATCTGAGGTGCATGTAGTAAAGATTTTTTCCCATTCAATAGGCTCCATGTTCATGTTATTATTTCCTTTGCTGTGAAGAAATTTTTTTAGTTTGATTCCATCCAATTTGTTGATTGGGTTTTTTGTTTGTTTGCTTGTTTGTTTGTTTTTGTTTCTTCTGATACCAGGGATTGAACTCAGGGGCACTTGGCCACTGAGCCACATCCCCAGCCCTATTTTGTATTTTATTTAGAGACAGGGTGTCACTTAATTGCTTAATACCTCACTTTTACTGAGGCTGGCTTTGAACTTGAGATCATCCTGCCTCAGCCTCCTAAGCCACTGAGATCAATTACAGGCATGGGCCATTGCACTGGGCTTGATTCTTGGTTTTACTTCTTGCACTTTAGGAGTCTTGTTAAGAAAGTCAGTTCCTAAGCCCACATTGTGAAGATTTGGGCCTATTTTTTCTTCTATTAGGCACAGGGTCTTTGTTCTATTGCCTAAGTCTTGATCCACTTTGAGTTGAGTTTTGTGCAGAGTGAGAGGGATTTGATTTCATTTTGCCACATGTGGATTTCCAAGTTCCCCAGAATCATTTGTTAAAGAGGCCATCTTTTCTCCAATGTATGTTTTGGTGCCTTTGTGTAGTATGAGAAAACTGTATTTATGTGGGTTTGTCTCTGTCTTCTATTCTGTACCATTTTTGTCTACATATCAGTTTTTGTGTCAGTACCATGACATTTTTGTTACTATGGATCTGTAGTAAAATTGAAGTTCTGCTTAAATACCTTCTTCTTCACCCTTCTTCCTAAGGATTGCTTTGGCTATTCTGAGTCTTGTATTTTTTCAATGAGTTTCATGATTGCTTTTTCTAGTTCTATGAAGAATGTCATTGGGAATTTAATAGGAATTGCATTAAATCTGCATAGCTCTTCTGGTAGTATGGCCATTTTTACAAAGTTCATTCTGCCTATTCAAGAGCATGGGAGATCCTTCCATCTTCTAACATTTTCCTCAGTTTCTTTCTCTAGTGTTCTATAGTTTCCATTGTAGAGGTCTTTCACCTCTTTTATTAGATTGATTCACAAATATTTTATTTTTTTAGGCTACTGTGAATGGGGTGGTTTTCCTGATTTCTCTTTCAGCGGATTCATCACTGATGTATAGGAATGCCTTTGATTTATGGGTGTTAATTTTGTTTACTCTTCATCAGGACAAACATTGCAGTTTGGGTAGCAAGATGGTAGGTTACTGATTTGCAGAATTTCAGGTATGGGGACAGTGAAACCTATAATCTTGGAGGAAGTTTCATAAATTTCATTCAAAGTTTTGATTCCCCTCCATGGATTCTTCCTCCCAAAGACATCTCCTTTATGTTGACATAACATAAAATCTGTCCCTCTAAATTGTACCTTTAACTTCCAAAATAATACTGAAGGTCATGCTGAGGATGATGAGAATGATAGTAACTGTAACATCACAAACCATAATTAAGACCTTCCTCATGCCTGGGCCTGAGCTTTTTTCTAAGTAGTCTTATCATTTTATATGTACATTCTTTATCATATCATGAGCATCTATGTTATTGCTATTTTACAGCAAAGTAAGTAGCATGATGTTTTTATGTAATTTGTACCAGGTCATTATGCAGTGAACAGGGAAGACATGTTTTTTGTTTTGTTTTTCAGCCTGTCCGATTAGAGACATGGCACATCTTTCCAAGAGAATCTTAGTGGTTTGTCTCCTGGATAACTATTTCCTTCCCCATCACTCTAGGAAGAGACCTACTAATCATGTGATCTTCCCTTTCGGCATCCCTGGGTTAACCACAGAGATGCTCTGTTGCCGCAGTCCGGCTGCAGCAAAATAACCGGGGGGTGACGAACAACTTGTGTAGATTGATACAGCAGGAGAGGGAGCCATTTATTGCAGGACAGGAGCAGTATTTATACATTCCACACAGCTTATCTAATTAGCATAAACTAGATACATCAGTCAACCAATCAGGAATCTCCACACTTAATGGCTCGCTTTTGTTACTTCTCAAACCACTCCCTCTGGCATTTTGCCAGGCACCATCCAGACTTGTTTATGAACTCTAACATTCCCCTGGCAAAATGCCAGGTGTTATTTTGACTTGTTTACAGACTCTAACACTCTGTGTTTGGCACTGATTGCATCAACTGTATTAAGGACAGCTGGGATCACAGGCAAACAATCACAGAATGAATAGACACTAGGTCAGTATAGAATTCTCTTGCCCTCCCTCCAGGGAATTCTTGCACCTGTCCACATCCAGTATCAGTGTTATAATGAACTGGCTTAATCTTAGAAGGAGGCATAGGAGGCAGAGCAAGATGTTCATTGGTTGAGTGAGATTCACCAGCTTTCATCTCTCTATAGACACAACCAGTTGCATAGATAGTCACAGAGCATATTACATTCCTACGAGCTGGGGAAATCAAATGAGAGCACTTAGTGCCTACTTTTAGTATAAAAATAATGAAAAGACATATGGAAGAAATTAGGAGGGAACTAGCTGCCTATGTCATCCCTCTCCCAACTCCAAGCAGCCCAGTGCATACAGACATGCCTCCCACGGGGGAGGGAGGGAGAGTAAATGGCTTAGACTTGAAATCCAGTACCAGGCTTGCCATGGGGCATCCAGTGCTAGGAAGAGCCCTGCTTCATTTACCATCATGCCAATAACCATGGAATGAGCTGCTGAAATTCATGGACCAGGTGGCAAAGAGACTTCCATCAACACTGCTCCACCCAGCTCAGGTGACATAAGGTAGCAGGGGTCCATACACTGGGGAGCCAGGCACAGAAATTGGCACAGGATTTTGTCTTGGAGGTCCCCTGGTGATACCTGGCATCCAGTAAAAAACGGAAGACCCTGAACACAGGCTAGACCTCCCAGAGCCTATAAACTGGACCCAGTATTGGGCAGAAATAAATGAACCAGTGGCAAAAACTCAAGTCTCAACAGAATAATTTTCACCCTTGGATTGGGTCTGGGGCATACCTGCCCTCCTACCAACACTGTACAGATCTCTGTAGCCATAAGACTGAAGTGCGACCCAGTTTGGCATCAGCCTAGTTGGCCAAGACTGACTCCACCAACACAACCTCAAATTCAGGCAGCATAGTGTGGTGTAAGACCCCCTTCCCCTGGGGGTAGGACAGGGTAGTAAACACAAAGCTTTGCCCTAGTACTTTTACTGGGCTGTTAAAACTAACAGTGTCAATGCCTTTCAGGAAAACATAACTTCACTAAACAGTCCAAATAAGGTGCTAGTCAGTGTGGTGGTGCATGCCTGTAATTCCAGAGACGTGGGAGGCTGGAGCAGGAAGACTATAAAGTTCAAAGTCAGCCTCAGGAAGGCAGCTCAGGAAGGCCTTAGGCAACTTAGTGAGACCCTGTCTCTAAATAAAACATAAACAGTCTGGATATTTGGATCAGTGGTTAAGCAACTCTGGGTTCAACCCCTAGTACTACTATTACTACTACTACTACTACTACTAATAATAATAATAATAATAATAATAATAATGTGCCAGAAATCAATGACATAGCAATCAGTGTGAGAAAACTCTCAGAGAATTTAAATAAAGGAAACTCAATGAACTTGAAGAAAGGATGGAGAAATGATTGAATACTATCACAGAGAAACGTAGAGAGATTGAAACAGTTTTTAAAAAATCAAACAGAAATCCTTGATCTGAAAAATGCAGTTAGTGCCAGGCGCAGTGGTACATGCCTGTAATCCCCCCAGCTTGGGAGGCTGAGGCAGGAGGATCACAATTCAAAGCCAGTCTCAGCAACTTAACAAGGCCCTAAGCAACTTGGCAAGACCCTGTCTGTAAATAGAATACAAAAAAATGGCTGAGGATGTGCCACAGTGGTTAAGCACCCTTGGGTTCTATCCTCCATATCAAGAAAGAAGAAGAAGAAGAAGAAGAAGAAGAAGAAGAGAGAAAGAAAGAGAGAGAGAGAGAGAAAGAAAGAAAGAAAGAAAGAAAGAAAGAAAGAAAGAAAGAAAGAAAGAAAGGAAGGAAGGAAGAAAGAAAGAAAGGAAGGAAGAAAGAAAGAAAGAAAGAGATAAGGATTGGAAGAGTCTTGTAAATACCAAAGGGGTAGAAAAGAAACCATGTACAAAAATACAATAACAGAAATCTACCTGAAGCTAAAGAAGGATATACGGATCCAGGTCAAAGATCACGGATCAGATTGAACTCAACCGAGTCTTCCCTTTGAGACCTTTAATAATCAGGTTCTCAAAGGGGAAATCCCACCTGATCTCACCTACCGGTGGAATCCAGAAAAGTGGAACTCACAGAAGCAGAGTGGGGTGGTTGTTAAGTGGTGAGAGGCAGGAGCTAGAGAGTGTACTCAGCTCAAAGCACAAGCAGGTACAAGATTCCAGGCAGAAAGGAGGAAGATGTTTACCAGGTGGATTTTTATAACACAGTGAACAGCAATGTATTACACTTCTGAATATTGGAAACAAGAGATTTATGTTCTCGGAACCATGAGGAGGAAGATGGCCGCTGCGTACGGGGGTTGCTGAAGTGCTGAGCGTGGTGCTCAAAGCAGCGGCTTTAATAGAGATTTCGCACAGTCTGTTAAATCTCCTTTCACCGTTAATCTGTAGTGGACCACTTTGCCAAGGAGCAGGAAGAACAAAGAAATCGAAAAAGAGACGCTTGGCTGCTCAGAGCCGCGGGCGCTTTGCTCCCATCTGCTTCCTCTTTCGCTTCGCTCCGGGCGGAGAAGCTGAATGTGTAATCAGCAGTGGATTGTAAGTACCCGAGGCAAAGAAAGCTCAGTGGGCCCCGCCTTTTTTTTTCTTTTTTTTTTTTGAATATTTTTTATACAGGGAGAGTTTGTGGATTGGGATTGTTGGTGGGGCTGTGGTTTCTGTGCCGAAAATCCACTCCGCGGGAGCCGCCATTTGCTTTCTGCTTGCTGTCTTGATGGCTCTGTATACACTGTCTGGCAGCTGCACCTAGAGGTTGGAGCTGGGCTGCGTGCCGAGCCCTGTCCTCCGAAGGCTGGACTGCAGCCTCGAGCGTCTCTGTGGCCTGTTCGCCGCTGCACCTTCGGGCAGAGCCTGCTCTGGGGTCGTTCTGCACCCCCCTGTCAGGGGACCCGTGCTCCGGAGGAGGGGGACGGAGAGCCGCGGCGGCAGCCGCTTGGGCCCCTGGGGCCTGGCACCGGGCTGAAGAGCTGCAGAGGCCAGGGCGGCTCTGCTACGGTCGCAGACAAGCGCGATGCTCATCAGCGCGGCCCAGAGACGGAGGCGACAGCGGCAGGGTTTCATTTCTAGAAATCTGGACTGGAAACAGAAGCAGCAGTTTGTATAATCCCAAGAACTTGCTTATACCAGGAAGCTGTAAGGGCAACATGAATATTACTGAGGAGATGTAACATGGTGGCAGGCGCAGAGAGATCAAGTCTCTGACATCTTCAACTGCGCGGGCATAGGGAGCCGTAAACTGTCTAAATGCTGTTTGCTCAGGATCACTAGGCAATGCTGAGCTGACGTGGATCTGGGGTGTACAGGCTGGGCCCCTCAGAACACACACACAGAGCCCGAATCGGAGGCAATTAAGCTCCGGTTCGCCTACTTCGTGTGACTCAGCACTAATGATCCCGCTGAAATAATTGGCCGGCCCTTAGGAACTTACAGAGGTAAAAGCCAACCGAGCCTTCATAGGCAGTGGCCACAGGACTGAAACGGGGATTGGGAGAGACAGTCAGGACCCACCCGTTGCATTGGTCATCCGGCAAAGGGAACAAACGGTCACCATTTGCATGGGATATCACCATGGCAGAGAAATGGCGTCACGGGCGGAGGAGATAACTGCATTGAAACCAGCACGACAGGTGTGTAATCCCCTAGCCATCTCTCTCCACACAGCGGGGAAACCTTAAGGGCCACTCCCAGCTCTCCTGTGAACGCAATAACCAGACCGAGGGAATCAGGAGTGGCGCGGGACTCGCGGCGCGGAACTCCCGGCTACCGCTCCCACCAGTGCTGACAACTGAGGTCTCTTGCACCAGCTACCGGGGGCGTGGCTACAGGAGGGCAAGCAAATTCACTGGGGGATCTCAGCCCCAAGCTCTACAAACTTAGGGTCTGAGGGAGGCAAACAGGGAGAGTGAGCCCAGGTGTTCATGAAAACAGGGCTCCCAGGAGCAGCAGACCTGGCGTGTAGCCAGTATTGTGGTGAGCACCACAGGTGAGCACGGCCTGGCTTGAGGAAACACAAGACAAGGCCCTAGACACTCAGGATTGGAGACCCGCCCAGTCTAGGAGAAAGAGCTCCTGCACAGTGAATGGTTCCCACCTATTGAGAGGAGAAGCTTGGCCCAGTGGGCACAGCTCCACCTACTGGAAGAGAAGTTAATAGAACTCTAGGACTGCATTTATTATTATTATTATTATCATTTTAATTCTTTTCTTTTTCTTTTTTTTCGTTTTTTTTCTTCTTTTTCTTTCATTTTCAATTTTTATTTGTTGTTGTTCTTTAATTTTTTTTCAATGTTTCTATTTTTTTAATTTTTTTTATTTTATTATTATTTTTTTTTAATTTTAATTTTCATTTTTTATTATCACTATTATTTTTGTTAAAATTTTTTTTTCGTCTTTTTTTTCTTTCTTTATTATCTAATCTTTGTTATTCTTGTTTCTTTTGTCTTTTCATTTCTTTTCAATCTTCTTATTCCCCCTTCCTTGAATTCCACCTGCCTACTCTCATTCTCTTTAGTGACTTCTTCCCTTCCCTTCTAATATCTTTCCTCTCAAGCATCAAATAAATCTATAAGAGTAAACAGTAACTCAGCAGTCAAACAGAACAAGAAGTAACATGAGCAGCATAAAAAAGCAAGGAAGAAAAGGAGTACAAACAATGAAGGACAGCCTAAATATTCAGGAGGACCTAGAGTCAGCAGAAAAATGGTCATATAAAGAACTCAAGGAATACCTTAGACAGATGGAATGGAACCTTAAAGAAGATACGAGACAGCAAATCCAAACAGTGAAAGAACACTTTGAAAATGAATTACATAGACAGATAAAAGAAGAAGTTAAGCATCTTTATCAGGAGATTGAGATTATAAAAAAAAAACAAACAATAATTCTAGAAATGAAGGAAACGATAAACCAAATTAAAAACTCAATTGAGAGTATCACTAACAGAGTGGAGCAAGTAGAAGCCAGAACATCAGATAATGAAGACAAAATATATCATCTTGAAAAGAGCCTAGCCAACTCAGAAAGGCTGGTTAAAAACCACGAGAAAAACATCCAAGAGATATGGGATAACATAAAGAAACCAAACCTACGAGTCATCGGGATAGAAGAAGGTACAGAGATTCAAACCAAGGGAATGAGTAACCTGCTGAAAGAAATAATTACAGAAAACTTTCCAGAACTAAAAAAGGAAACGGATATACAAATTGTAGATGCATACAGGACACCGAGCACACAAAATCACAGTAGACCAATGCCAAGACACATTGTTATGAAGATATCCAATATACAGAACAAAGAGAAAATACTAAAAGCTACAAGAGAAAGGAGGCAGATTACATTCAGGGGTAAACCAATAAGGTTAACAACGGATTTTTCATCACAGACGCTGAAAGCGAGAAGATCCTGGAACAACGTATTTCAAACACTGAAAGACAATGGATGCCAACCAAGAATTCTGTATCCAGCAAAATTAAGCTTCAGGTACGATAACGAAATAAAAATCTTTCATGATAAACAAAAGCTAAAAGAATTTGCAGCCAGAAAACCAGCATTGCAAAGCATCTTGAGCAAAACATTACACGAGGAAGAAATGAAAAACAATAACCAAAACCATCAGTGGGAAGTGCCTCTATAAAGACAGAGGGCGGGGGGAAAGCTAACCATGGAGAAACAAACTAAATAAAAAAAAAAAGAAGAAGATAAATAATCAAACATGGCTGGAAGTACAAACCATATATCAATAGTAACTCTAAACATTAATGGCTTAAACTCTCCAATAAAGCGACATAGGCTGGTAACATGGATTAGAAAAACAAATCCAACAATATGCTGCCTCCAGGAGACACATCTGATTGGAAAAGACATACACAGGCTGAAGGTGAAAGGTTGGGAAAAAATATACCATGCACACGGTCCTCGTAAGCAAGCAGGGGTGGCCATCCTCATATCGAATAAAATTGACTTCAAGACTAAATTAATCAAAAGGGATAAGGAAGGACATTATATACTGGTAAAAGGAACCATTCACCAACAAGACATAACAATTATCAATATTTATGCACCAAATAATGGTGCTGCGACGTTCATAAAACAAATTCTCCTCAAGTTCAAGAATCAAATAGACCACAACACAATAATTATGGGTGACTTCAACACACCTCTCTCACAATTGGACAGATCCTCCAAACAAAAGCTGAATAAAGAAACTATAGAACTCAATATCACAATCAACAACCTAGACTTAACTGACATATATAGAATATATCAACCATCATCAAGTGGATATACTTTTTTCTCAGCAGCACATGGATCCTCCTCAAAAATAGACCATATATTATGCCATAGGGCAACCCTCAGTAAATATACAGGGGTGGAGATAATACCATGCATTTTATCTGATCATAATGGAATGAAACTGCAAATCAATGATAAAAGACGGAAGGAAAAATCCTACATCACATGGAAAATGAACAATATGTTACTGAATGATCAATGGGTTACAGAAGACATAAAGGAAGAAATCAAAAAATTCTTAGAGATAAATGAAAATACAGACACAACATATCGGAATCTATGGGACACAATGAAAGCAGTTTTAAGAGGGAAATTCATCGCTTGGAGGTCATTCCTCAAAAAAAGGAAAAAACCAACAAATAAATGAGCTCACACTTCATCTCAAAGCCCTAGAAAAGGAAGAGCAAAACAACAGCAAGTGTAGCAGAAGGCAAGAAATAATTAAAATCAGAGCGGAAATCAATGAAATTGAAACAAAAGAAACTATTGAAAAAATTAACAAAAGTAAAAGTTGGTTCTTTGAAAAAATAAATAAGATCGACAGACCCTTAGCCATGCTAACGAAGAGAAGAAGAGAGAGAACTCAAATCACTAACATACGGGATGAAAAAGGCAATATCACAACAGACACTACAGAAATACAGAAGACAATTAGAAATTATTTTGAAAACCTATATTCCAATAAAATAGAAGATAGTGAAGACATTGATAAATTCCTTAAGTCATATGATTTGCCCAGACTGAGTCAGGAGGATACTCACAACTTAAACAGACCAATAACAATAGATGAAATAGAAGAAGCAATCAAAAGACTTCCAACCAAGAAAAGCCCAGGACCGGATGGGAATACAGCGGAGTTTTACAAAACCTTTAAGGAAGAATTAATACCAATACTTTTCAAGTTATTTCAGGAAATAGAAAAAGAAGGAGCTCTGCCAAATTCATTCTATGAGGCCAACATCACCCTGATTCCGAAACCAGACAAAGACACCTCAAAGAAAGAAAACTACAGACCAATATCTCTGATGAACATAGATGCAAAAATCCTCAATAAAATTCTGGCGAATCGGATACAAAGGCACATCAAAAAAATTGTGCACCATGATCAAGTAGGATTCATCCCTGGGATGCAAGGATGGTTCAATATACGGAAATCAATAAATGTTATTCACCACATCAATAGACTTAAAAATAAGAACCATATGATCATCTCAATAGACGCAGAAAAAGCATTCGACAAAGTACAGCATCCCTTTATGTTCAAAACATTAGAAAAACTAGGGATAACAGGAACTTACCTCAACATTGTAAAACCTATCTATGCTAAGCCTCAGGCTAGCATCATTCTCAATGGAGAAAAATTGAAGGCATTCCCCCTAAAATCTGGAACAAGACAGGGATGCCCTCTATCACCACTTCTATTCAATATAGTTCTCAAAACACTGGCCAGAGCAATTAGACAGACGAAAGAAATTAAAGGCATAAAAATAGGAAAGGAAGAACTTAAATTATCACTATTTGCAGATGACATGATTCTATACCTAGCAGACCCAAAAGGGTCTACAAAAAAACTACTAGAACTAATAAATGAATTCAGCAAAGTGGCAGGATTTAAAATCAACACGCATAAATCAAAGGCATTTCTGTATATCAGCGACAAAACTTCTGAAACGGAAATGAGGAAAAACACTCCATTCACAATATCCTCAAAAAAAATAAAATACTTGGGAATCAACCTAACAAAAGAGGTGAAAGATTTATATAATGAAAACTACAAAACCCTAAAAAGAGAAGTAGAAGAAGATCTTAGAAGATGGAAAAATATACCCTGTTCATGGATAGGCAGAACTAACATCATCAAAATGGCGATATTACCAAAAGTTCTCTATAGGTTTAATGCAATGCCAATCAAAATCCCAATGGCATTTCTTGTAGAAACGGATAAAGCAATCATGAAATTCATATGGAAAAATAAAAGACCCAGAATAGCAAAAGCAATTCTAAGCAGGAAGTGCTAATCAGGCGGTATAGCGATACCAGACTTAAAACTATATTACAGAGCAATAGTAACAAAAACAGCATGGTACTGGTACCAAAACAGGAGGGTGGACCAATGGTACAGAATAGAGGACACAGACTAATCCACAAAGCTACAACTATCTTATATTTGATAAAGGAGCTAAAAGCATGCAATGGAGGGAGGATAGCATCTTCAACAAATGGTGCTGGGAAAACTGGAAATCCATATGCAACAAAATGAAACTGAATCCCCTCCTCTCGCCATGCACAAAAGTTAACTCAAAGTGGATCAAGGACCTAGATATCAAATCAGAGACTCTGCGTCTGATAGAAGAAAAAGTTGGCTCCGATCTACATATTGTAGGGTCGTGCTCCAAATTCCTTAATAGGACACCCATAGCACAAAAGTTGATAACAAAAATCAACAAATGGGACTTACTTAAACTGAAAAGTTTTCTCTCAGCAAGAGAAACAATAAAAGAGGTAAATAGGGAGCCTACATCATGGGAACAAATTTTTGCTCCTCACACTTCAGATAGAGCCCTAATATCCAGAGTATACAAAGAACTCAAAAAATTAAACAATAAGAAAACAAATAACCCAATCAATAAATGGGCCAAAGACCTGAACAGACACTTCTCAGAGGAGGACATACAATCAATCAACAAGTACATGAAAAAATGCTCACCATCTCTAGCAGTCAGAGAAATGCAAATCAAAACCACCCTAAGATACCATCTCACTCCAGTAAGATTGTTAGCCATTATGAAGTCAAACAACAACAAGTGCTGGCGAGGATGTGGGGAAAAGGGTACTCTTGTACATTGCTGGTGGGACTGCAAACTGGTGCGGCCAATCTGGAAAACAGTATGGAGATTCCTGGGAAAGCTGGGAATGGAACCACCATTTGACCCAGCTATTGCCCTTCTTGGACTTTTCCCTGAAGACCTTAAAAGAGCGTACTACAGGGATACTGCTACATCGATGTTCATAGCAGCACAATTCACAATTGCTAGACTGTGGAACCAACCCAGATGCCCTTCAATAGATGAATGGATAAAAAAAATGTGGCATTTATACACCATGGAGTATTACGCAGCACTAAAAAATGACAAAATCATAGAATTTGCAGGGAAATGGATGGCACTAGAGCAGATTATGCTTAGTGAAGCTAGCCAATCCCTAAAAAACAAATACCAAATGTCTTCTTTGATATAATGAGAGCAACTAAGAACAGAGCAGGGAGGAAGAGCAGGAAGAAAAGATTAACATTAAACAGATACATGAGGTGGGATGGAAAGGGAGAGAAAAGGGAAATTGCATGGTAATGGAGGGAGACCCTCATTGTTATACAAAATTACATATAAGAGGTTGTGAGGGGAATGGGAAAATAAACAAGGAGAGATATGAATTACAGTGGATGGGGTAGAGAGAGAAGATGGGAGGGGAGGGAGGGGGGATGGTAGAGGATAGGAAAGGTAGCAGAATACAACAGTTACTAATAGGGCATTATGTAAAAATGTGGATGTGTAACCGATGTGATTCTGCAATCTGTATTTGGGGTAAAATTGGGAGTTCATAACCAACTTGAATCTAATGTATGAAATATGATATGTCAAGAGCTTTATAATGTTTTGAACAACCAATAAAAAAAATTTAAAAAAAAAGAGATTTATGTTCTCATCACAAAAAAACTAAAAGAATGTGATATGATAAATAAGTTAGTATATTTAATATACTAATTTTATAAAATACATGTATTTCAAAAGTCACGTTTATGTGATAAATATTTGCAATTTTGATGTCAATTAAAAATAAATAATTTAAAGTTAGAATGTACTTTTAAAAGAATTTAGGAGATTCTGAAGAAAAATATCACCATGCATGCAGTTTTAAAATCTCCAGAATTTATTCTTTTTAAAGAATTTTTTAGTTGTGGATGGACCTTTATTTTATTTATTTAAATGTGGTTCTGAGAATCAAACCCAGTGCCTCACACATGCTAGGCAAGCTCTCTACCACTGAGCCATCACCCTAGCCCCTTGTGTTTTATTTTGTTATGGAACTGGGTGTTGAACCCACATGTCTATGTATACTGATATGGTTCAGGGTTCACCAGAGAGCTTCATTCCCAGCCCTTTTATTTTTATTTTAAAACAGGGTCTCACTAAGTTGCTTACAGCCTTACTAAGTTACTGAGGCTAGCCTCAAACTTCTGATACTCCTGCCTCAGCCTCCTGAGACACTGGGATTTCAGACTTGTGCCACCAGGCCCAGCTAAAATCTAATCTATGTCAAGTGCTTTAACTATAGCTGAAATACCCAAAAATGCAATTACAACTAGACTTGTCTTTTTATCATCCAGTTGCAAACCCAGAAGGAAATGTCAGTGTCCGTGATCACAAAAGATGATGCTAAGGGGCTGGGGTTGTGGCTCTGTGGTGGAGTGCTTGCCCAGCACACATGAGGCACTGGGTTCAATCCTCAGCACCACATAAAAATGAAATAAAGATATTTTGCATACCTACATCTAAAAAATAAATATTAAAAAAGATGCTGCTGAATAAAAACTCATTGTACTAAACCTGAAAAACTTCATCCCATAAGGAACTATTTTCTCAGCCAAGTTAATTTTATATTACAGACAATTCCAACACTCATAATGTCTAATAACCTAGCTGATAAAGAGTAGAAACAGCAAATAAATGAAGGGAAGTCAAAGTGAGAAAAGCACAGGGACCTGCCACATGCGGTCACTGTGGAAATGAGCAGGGAAACTCACCATGACCCTAACTAGCAAGGAGGGAATTGGAAATGTTAAATGCACCACCCCCAGAAAGTCTCAATGGAATTAAAACATTTTACTTAAAGCTGAAATTCTTTTAAAAAAAGACATAGATTAATTAACATGAAACAAAACAACTTGGTTGTTTCAAAGAACAACAATAAAATGAGATATAGTTAAAAATAAAGCTCATTCAAGATGATAAGAAAGGGAAGGTCACCTTAGTCAGTGGGTTAAGGACAAAACAACATAGGCTAGTCATGATTCTCCCAGGGATTTAAATCCTCTTCCTTTTCAGAACAACTCTTTGCACTACTTAGCACATGAATAATTCTAACTCGGATCAGTAGAAACCAAAATGAATTTGATAGCTTTAGAGCCAGCAACAAATATGTGCATGTGTGTGTGTGTTAGAAGAGGAATGCACATTCTCAGATAGAAAAATAAAGATTCACCTTTAAAATTATATGTAATGCTGATTTTAAGTAGAAAGCATTTGACTGAACATGAAGCATTAGGAAATTAGAGCTTATAATCATGCAAAGAACTGTTGCCAAAAAGCTTTCAGATAAATACATAAGATGAACAAGCAAATGGAGACAAACTTTTTGAAGTCAAAGATGAATACATCATTAGTTCTTTCGATGTGTAGGTGAGGTTTGAAAGCAAGAGCATCTCTGAGGACACAGCTCTGGGTAGGTCTTTCCTCATCCATTTAACAAATCCTACAGTAGTTGTTCTGAACTTTCACTGTGGAGAAATAAGGTTTACCTGGAGGGCTTATTAGACACAAAGAGATTCCTCACCCTGGAGTTTCTGATTGCATAGATCGGGGTGGAGACCAAGAATACACACTCTAATAAGCTCCCAGGTGATTCTGAGCCTGCTCATCTGGTGACAATGAGTTGAGATCCATTGTTCTCTGTGTCCCTAGAGCTTGAGTCTAGTTAAAGTTGTCCTGCACTGTTGACTTCTGCTGGTTCCCTAATCCCAGTCCTGTTGGGTGCAGTGCTGTTTCAGATGGCTCCATGGAAGCCCTTGCTGCCCTGGCTCTTCCACAAGAGTTTTCCCAGAAGGCACAGGAACACCTTCCATTCAGGGGATTCCCAGACTCTCTTGTTAGGTTCAAAGATGCTGTGCCCTGGGACTCTGGAAGCTGACTTAAACTTTTCACAACCTTACAAAATCCTCAGAGCACCTCATTCAATTAACTGTTCTAACAGCTTCCTGGTCTTTACACAGTTCTGTTCCCACAGGGTAGAAAGGGAGACTTTCTGCTACTTCCTTCTCCCTAAAGACAGCTGTTGGAGGAAAATTTGGTTCTCCAATTGTTTGTCTCCTTTCTCAGGTCTGCTCAACCCCTTGCAGTCAATAAGCTCCTTCTCCTGGAGACTTAAAGAGAGTTCTTTATCTGTCTTCAAACTGTCTCCCAGGGCCCATTATGCTGCTGATCTGACTGTGCTCTTCCCTTCACAGAGTTTAATTTCACAGACAGGAGTTTCTCCCTGGGGGCTGTGTTAGTGCCATAGGGACTCCCTTAGGCTTGCCTCTGAGAGTCCTGCTGGACTGACATGAAGTCATCACTCATGACTTTGCCACTGCACATTCCAGAGTCAGAAGACTGGAAATGCCCTTCCTTATGGTAGGGATACACATGGTCCCCATAGACCTCAGGGCAAACTACTGTGTCAGAAATGAAGACTTCCTGTGAGTTAGGTGAGGAGAGAGTGAGAACAGGGAAAGGGGATTATCAGGTAGACAGAAACCTCTCAATACATGAAGCACTAACCAAAGGGATGGGATGGAAAGCCCAGGAGGGGATCTGTAAGAGGCTGTCACTAACTGAATAATTACACAATAATAATTTAAGTGATGCTCACCACTGTGTTAGATGGGTATGGAGACTAATGTGGTCTTTGGGGACTTTCTTTGAGAGTCATGTGAGTCAGAGAGCATGAGGGGGTCCTGAGAATGAGAACAGCAGGGACATGGGTTGGATTCAGGCTGGGATACAATTCTTTATCACTGCCATCTGACAGGAGTGAGATGAAATCTTAGAGTAGTTTTAAGTTGCATTTTTCTAATCACTAGAGAGGTTGAACATTTTCCATATATTTGTTGATCAATGCATATCTTATTCTGAGAAGTGTCTGTTCATTTCTGTAGCCCATTTACAAATTGGATTTTTTTTTGGTGTTAAGTTTTTTGAGTTATTTATATATCCTGGAAATTAGTGCTCTATCTGATGTGCATGTGGTAAAGATTTTCTCCCACTCTGTAGGCTCTCTGTTTGTGTTATTGATTGTTTCCTTTGCTGAAAAGAAGCTTTTAGTTTGAATCCTTCCCATTTATTAATTTCTGATAGTATTTCTTGTACTTTAGGGGTCTTATGATGGAATGGTTGTTATTAAAAATAAGAGATTATTTTGATGAAAATATTCAGGGAAGGTTAATCTTGGGTAGGGATATTGTGGGTGGTGATATAAATTAATACAAACATTACTGAAAACAATAAAAATTTCTTCAAAAAAAATAAAAATAAAACTACTGTATGATCCAATGGTCCCAGGACAAAGTATATGCCTGAAAAAATAAAACCAGTACTTTTAAAAGGTATTTTCACTCCATGTTTTACTCCATGAACAACTGCTAAGCTTGAATATCCATCAACAGATGAGGGGATAAAGCATATGTGGCATGCACACATAATGAAATACAATTCCAGCATGAACAGAAAGAAATGTTGTCATTCAAAACATGGGTGACCCTGGAGAACAGTATATCATGTGAAGTAAATCAGGCAAGAAGGGTAAATACCTCGTGATTTCATTTGAATGTAGAATTTTAAAACTTGATCTGATAAACATAGCAGAATGGACTTTACCCAAGATAAGGAAAGTTGGGAGACCAATGTGTGGATGGAAAATTTGTCAAAGAATTCCAAATTCCAGGTGGATGAGAGGAATAAATTAAAAAGATCAATTGTATATAGGGGTGACTATAGTGAATGATTATGCATCATTTTTAATGAGTAATGGATGTCAGTGTAATTTACCACAAGAACAATAATAATAGGAGGTAATGCAGATGTTAACTTTGCAGATGTTGAAATTTTATAATACTTTAAAATATGTGCACACTTTAAACATACAATTTTATCTATCATTTTAAAAATAAATAAATTTGAAAATAAATTAAGAAAAGTAATCACCAAGAAAGGACTTCTTTGCCTCCACAACATGGTGCACACAAAATGGTCCATGAAACCTCCAGTGCATGTTTCAAGAGAGGCAAGTCACAGAGAGATGGTTTCTGGTGCTACCAGCTCTAGGAGTCCCTAGAGGATCCTGGTTCCAGGTTCTTGATGTGAGCAAAGAATTGAGTGAAGTGCAAGAGGTTGGCAGGGAGACAGGGGTCCCTGAGAGCAAAGGAGAACACTCTGGGAGAGCTGGGGGCTGAGCTGCCAGGGAACTCCAGGCCCAGGCCACACAGTGGAGCTGGCTTTTGTTGGGCTGTGCTGGTTCTCCCCCTCTCCCCTGCTGGATCTGGGGTTGACTGGCATCTTGATTGACAGCTGAATTCTATATAATTTCTTTTCTGCTGCCCATGCATAAGTTTCTTTCCCCCCAGCAAATGCACAGGGGGAAGCAATCTGCAATGCTAATGACATGTTAACTAGCAACAAGTTCACTAAATTTGAGAACTTGGTCTACTGTGTATCTCCAAGATTGGGGACTTTCCCTTCATAGTCCCAAATTCCCCTGGTGGTAGTCTAGCTTCCTTCTTTGAACCATAAGATGATCCAGTGTCCCCCCATAGGAAGAAGCTTGAGGTGGGGTGTTGTGAGGGCCCTGGGAGGAACCCAGAGCCCTAAGGGGGTGGTCTCTTTCCAACCCTTATCTCCCACCTAACACTGGAATGTGCTCCTTCTGGAAATGAGACTTCTATTTGAGAACTTCTGGTGACCTTCAATTCAAACCAGAAGGGGAAACAGTTTCTCCTTGGAGAAAATAAAGCTATCTCATCCCAGGGCGTCCTACATAGAAAAGAAATCAAAAGAAAATTTTCCATTCTGCTATCCTCTTTTTACCCCAAGGGAGCTGAAATGCTTAGAGACCAGAAAGACAATAGCACAATTTATCTAATCAGGAGCTCTGAGAATTCAGCACTTGAGATGCCCAAGGTTTAAACCTGCCCCTGATGCTCCTCAGCTACAATTCTCTGTTCCAGCTTCCTTCCTGGTCTTCCTCAGGACAGAATGTGGAGAAGACAAACTTCAGCCATAGACATCTGAGGGAGCTGGTGTGTCCCAGTGAGGACATTGGAGTCAGAAGGAGAGGAGGACCTGGGCACTGAGCACTGTCTCTGCGAGGAAGACTCTAGAAATGACCAGTTTTACTTAGTTTTTGAATCTGTAGTCCCTGTACCTTGAAGGATCTTGAGTTTTCACTGACACCTCATCTCAGTTTTAATTCTGTCTCCTTCCCTTTAGAATCTAGAGCATGTTTCCAATCGGAGTTAGACTCTGGAGAGTCTCCTGTTCTTCTCCACTCTTTCCCATAAACCATGGTCTCCTGCATCTAATTATTTAATTATTAACAATGCACCAGAGATCATTATGCAGAAGGTATGGTCTACTTTGTTTCTAGTTTAATTGGATCTTTCTGGTCTATTTCCTATATTTATGTTCAAATTTGATTTACTGATAGTCCTCCATAGTGAGATATTTGTCCTTTAATCTTCCTGTCCCCAATAGCACCTACCAATAATGTGATTATTTCTGACATTCAACATACACTCCAGTTCCATTTTCTCATGTTAAAAATCCCTTAAAATACTCTGGAAAATATTAAAAGATTGAACTTGGAGGAGAATGCATTGGCACATCCAAGAATTTAACATAAGCGTTCTAGTATTTTAATGAAAATGCTCCCATTGACTGTGATTTGAAAATAACTGCTATTTATTGGGTTAGGAAATTGTCCTTGGATTCTTTTTTGTTTACCAACAGGATCATCCCTGGCTCCTAGGAGAATGAGGACAGTTAAATTCTCTCAAATGCATTTTTCTGTTATGATTATAATTTATATTCAGTTGTCTTTTTTTCTGATGAATTATATTGACCAACATCCTTCTGTGACTGGGCTTTCCTTCCTACTACTGATATTAACTGCTAGTTATCTGTTGGCTTTTTAAAATCTTTAGTATGATCTGCAAATCATCCTTAAAACCCAATGTTGTTTACATACATAGGCACGTGAAAATCTGGAGGATTCTTTTGGTAATAGATTGATTTTTTAGTCTCAACTGTTGTTTGTTACACAAGAAACATTTAATTTGATTTCTCTATCACCCACAAGGTGACAGGACCCACGTAAGGCCCTGGAAGGACCCATGATGAGCCCCAGCACTCCCACCATCAGACCCACAAGTGAACAGAAAATCTTGATATGGGAAGGACCTCATGGGGGACCACAGGCAGCTCTACTCTGGGCCTCACACACTCCACCCTCCTGCCCCCACCCCACCCTCCCCTGCTATACCAGCCCCATGGAAAGGGCAGCTGCAAATTCTGTCCTCTCAGCCTAGAACAGTTCTTCTCTCCTCAGTCTGTCTGGTGACAGTGACACATCCTTCTTTTCTCTGTCCAAATATTTCTCTTTCAGGGAGGTATATCTTACCCACATTCCAGGCTAAACTGTTTCTCCAGGAACCATACCTTAACCTAATTAGCACTCTCAGGCACTCACAATAACCACAATTTGTCTATCATGTGGAATGTAAATATTGATCTGTGAGAATTAAATTTGTTTTTTATTTTTCTAGGGTGACTCAGCTTCAGTAACCCTGAATATCTTATCCCAATGCATCTGTTGGGTGTTGCCCATGAGCTCTGCTGCTCTGTGCACTCCATCCCCACTGGAGAACACGGTCGCCTGAACATGCTCACATGGCCTTGAATTTGATTTTAATGGCAGTGAGCTTCTGTTTTCTCCTTTTATCTGTGCAGTCAGTCTACATGATTTTTCCTCTTCTAGGAAGAACTCACAGAGCAGGAATTCCCTGAAAGAAGCAGCTGCAGGGATCACGATTAATTAGAAGTGCACATGCAGTCAGCAGAGGTAACCCACCTGCTGTATTTATGATCATCCGAATCCTCAGAATGCTGGCCTTGGTGGCTGCCAGAGCCTAAAAGGGAAATTGATAAATGAGAGCCTTGAGGACAGATTTGTTGAGGTGCTATAAATAAAACCTCACACGTGTGATTATGCCACAGGAACTACATTAGGAAAAGTACCAGCAACTTCTCATCTGATTTTGCTCTTAAATCCTCCTCTTAAAGAATATTTAATTTTCCTACTGTAGAGTTGAGTATTTGTGTCAAAGAGAATTTAAATAAATTTCTAAAAGTCACATAGATGAAAAATAAGTGAACCAAAATTTTGTTCTAGGAAGTCTGACTCAAGGACTCAATTTCTAACTCATACTCTCATGCTATAATTTGGAACTGTATATGTCTAACATAATATCATACAAGAGAAGTACAATAATAGCATCAACAGTAGTAAATTCTCTTCTTTATTGAGATCCCTCCATGTAAAAAAGCATATCAACAAAAAATTGGGTTGCTTAGATAAATTCATGTAGATGGGGGACTAAAACCATGAGAAGATGATAAATTAGAACCTATTGTTAATTTTTTAAAATACTGCTCAGTGATACACATTTAAAATGGGCACAAACTACCCCTTGTCTCAGTGAATCAGTGTCATGAGAAACTCTCCTGGAGAGTGAAGGACGTCCATCCAAGGGTGATACTGTAGAGCGGTCACCTCTGGAGTGGCCTGTTGTGTTCTGAACTCAGCATGCATCTCTTTCTTAAGCAGAAAATCCACGGATATGGAAGCAGAAAACCACACAGGAGTATGGGAATTCATCCTCCTAGGCCTCTCGGATGATCCACAATTGCAGCCCCTTTTCTTTGGCCTGTTCCTGTCCATGTACCTGGTCACCATCCTGGGGAATCTGCTCATCATCCTGGCCGTCAGCTCTGACCCCCACCTCCACACCCCCATGTACTTCTTCCTCTCCAACCTGTCCTTTGTGGAAGTCTGTTTAACCTCCACCACGGTCCCCAAGATACTGGTGAACACACAGACACTCAGCAAAGATATCTCCTACAGAGGCTGCCTTACTCAGGTGTATTTTTTAATGGTTTTTGCAGGTATGGATAATTTCCTTCTGACCGTGATGGCCTTTGACCGCTTTGTGGCCATCTGCCACCCCCTGAACTATACGGTCATCATGAACCCCAGGCTCTGTGTCCTCCTGGTGCTGCTGTCTTGGCTCATCATGTTCTGGGTGTCCTTACTTCACATTCTACTCCTGAAGCCACTGACCTTCTCCAGTGGCACTGCAGTCCCTCATTTCTTCTGTGAACTGTCTCAGCTTCTCAAAGCAACCAGCTCTGACACCCTCATCAATATCATCTTACTGTATGTGGTGACTGCCCTGCTGGGTGTCTTCCCTGCCACTGGGATCCTCTACTCCTACTCTCAGATCGTCTCTTCCTTACTGAGGATGTCCTCCTCTGTGGGCAAGTCTAAAGCCTTCTCCACCTGTGGTTCCCACCTCTGTGTGGTCTTCTTGTTCTACGGAACAGGTCTTGGGGTTCACCTCAGTTCTGCCATGACCCATCCTTCTCAGGGAAACATGATTGCCTCCATGATGTACACTGTGGTCACCCCCATGCTGAACCCCTTCATCTACAGCCTGAGGAACAAGGATGTGAAGGGGGCCCTGGGGAGACTCCTCAGCAGGGTAGCCTCTTGTCCTTGATGGATCAGAGACCTCAGAAATAAGAGCACTTCATGTCCCCTGAGGCAAATGTGAATTTTAATATCCTGGCTTTTCCTCTCTAAAAGGTGTGCCTAATTGCTGGTGTTCACAAAGGAACTCACTTTGCATTTTATTGTTTTGTACTTTTCCTCTATAAAGAGCCTTAGGAATTCCTCTTTTAACTTTTTTTTATTTTACAAGATCAATGTAATTAAAAACTCAGAATGTTTTCTTACAGATATTCCTGATTTCCCACTTGAAGTAAAGAACTTGTATCAAGTATTGACATGGTTTCCTAAAAGTATCGCTATTTACCAAAATTTTATTTCCCAGATTTTCATCCTTGGTTTGCAATAAAATCATCAAAATGAAGCATTTAGCATGTGCGGTCTGCTTGTCACTCCACATGGGTGACTTCAATCATGAGAGTATTTCCCAGAGCTTTCTCTGCCATTTACTTCAAATCTCTTGGTAGTGTAGAAATCTTCTGTGCAAAGACTGAGATCTCAGTCTCCTTGGAAAGTTGAAGTAAAAGGCAGAGCAATTCCTGCACTCCTCTTGGTGTCCCATTTCTTCTAAGAAGAATGATTAGACTGTCACCACCAGAGCCAGAATGCACCTTTGACAGGGATCCTTCATGTGTCTCCCAGTGGTCCAGTGTCCTGGGAACCCCAG